>NC_049169.1:175889873-176009233 GCF_009769625.2 Cygnus olor
CCTCTCCTATGAAGAAAGGCTGAGAGGGCTGGTGCTGTTCAGCTTTAAGATGAGAAGGCTCTAGGAAGATCTCATTGCAGCCTTTTGATACTTAAAAGGGACATATAATTAAGATGGAAAGAAACTTTTTGCTCAGACAGATAATGATTGAACAAAGGGGAATGGTTTTAATCCAAAAGAGGGGAGATTTAGATTAGGAGGACATTTTTCACTCAGAGGGTGGTGAGGCACTGGAACAGGTTTCCCAGAGAGATTTTGAATGCTCCACCCCTGGAGGTGTTCAAGACCAGGTTAGATGAGGCCTTGGGCAACCTGATCTAATGGGTGATATCTTTGCTCATTTCATTGGGGCCAAGCCATTCTATGATTCTAGGATTCTAGGATTCTAGGATTCTAGGATTCTAGGATCTAAATGGGGTGAGTCAGTAAAATAAGTGGATGGAGTACAGGATGTATAAGGGAAGGCTGAAGGATTTGTCTGGACTCCAAAAGAAAGTCCATGGAAGGATCCTCCTATAGTCTTCGTCTATATAATAGGAAGTTAAAAAGAAGTTATATCCAGGTTCTTATCAGAGGCCAATAGAAAAAAAGAAGAGGAATCAGTGGTCATCAGTTGAAGCACAAGAAATTCCAGGTAGATCCAGGCAATCTCTGTAGATATGAATGGCTAATTCTAGAACTAGTTGCTTGGGCAAAGGCTGAACAAAGTCTGAATCAACTTGATTTCATTTCAAAGCCGACCTTTGAGCAGGAGGTTGGACTAGATAAAGTCTTGAGCTCCCTTGTAGCCTAATTATTTCTGAGATCTCTAATGCTAATTGTGAAGGAGTTCTTGGCCTAAGATGCTGAATAAACCATCTATGTAACCTTCTAAAATGCAATAAAGATAAAACTGGAGTCTAAAAAATAAAAACAAAAGGAAGTAATAAAAAGTCAGAAAAGGAAAGTAAATAAAGCATTCCTTGTGTGTACTTGTATTGTGCCTCTCTACAGGCTGTCAGCTGCAATGTAATGTATACACTCTTCAGTGGCTTTCAAACATGAATTTGCTGCTGTATGTCACCACAGTAAATCTATAAAGGCTACAGTTTTTGACTGTTAAATAGAATAGGAAAAATACATTTTCACATGATAGTGAGACACAAAGTTCATGCTGGTCACATGCAGTTACAATGACTGAACCAGAAAAACTACATTTATTACCATTTCAGCACATGAAATAATCAAGATATATACAAATCTGCTGAATATAGCAGATTTTCACAGTGATTCAAGGCAAAGCCATTTAGCACAGATGTTTCAGTAATTGTGATGTGCTCAGAAAATTCATTGTTCAGTGGTCCTTGAACACACATTTCCTGTCTGTATGGTGCATGTTGAGTAATTAATATTAAAAAAAAAAAAAAAAAAAAAAAAAAAAAAGGAAGAAACGAAATCCGCTTGAAGGGTAGGGAGGGCAGGGAGAAAAGTATGAGATTTTAGTTGGTTATTTTTTTATGTTTATATGATCTTCTAGACTTTTTCTAGTGTTTTCTTGTTGTCATTTGGTGTGTGTGTGTGGTGTGTGTTTTCTTTTTAGTTTTCTTTTGTTTGTTTGCTTACTTGTTTTTTAAGACAGAGTTTATTTAGCACATTCAGTTTCATAGCCGTCTGAGCCAATGGAAAGAACTATGATCAGCTGTGTTGGAGCTCTCTTTCAGTCTGTCATTCAGCAACATGAAGAGCTCAGATCTGTTCCAAAATAGCAGGGACTTCTTGTATACCCTTTAGATACCTGTAGCAATCTAAACAGAAAGAATTTGCTTTCCATTAAAGTCAGATAATTTGGCTAATTTTCCTTTGCATTCACAACTAGTGGATTGTGAAAAGATGAGGAATACAGGGAATATTCTTGGAAGAAGAGAAGGGAGAGAAAGGTAAAAGAAGATAAAGAATAAATCACATAAAAAACATAATTCAGAGAGTAACTTACTGTGGGGATGAATTGCATCAAGGGGAAGCATAGGGCATAGAGAAAAGGCATCGCAAGGGAAACCTGGACATAAAATGTGATTTTGAAACAAAATATTCAGTTTAGAGATGGTACAGAAGCTAGTGGTGGAACTCGTTAGAATATACTACTAGTTACAACCAAGTAAAACAAGAAAAATCAAAACATTTTATAACCAAATACTAGAAGAATTAAGATTATACACAGAATCTCTACATTAATTCTGTTCAGAATCCCCTCTAACAATTATGTCCTGGCTACCTTGTTCTGGCTATGTACACACATATAGTAACAGGATCCCCTACCAATTACAAAATACCTAATACCTACCAAATACAGTAGTATTTGTCTCACCAGGAGTAGGAACTAGGAGTAAATATGTGTCATGGAATGCAGTCTCCTGATTTAAAAAAAAAAAAAAAAAAAAAAAAGTATTTTGTCCTATTTGTTTTCCTCTTTATCCACCAAACATTATTTGCCTGAGCATGTGTCACCTTCGTCACTTATATAGATGTGACATGGAAAAAGAACACAAAAAAATGGGCTCCTAAAATTTCTTATTCTCTTTTTAGCCGATAACACTAACTTTGAGAACAGTGACTTTGGACATGGAAAAACATAGGTCATTTATTCTTTTGCCTTTATGGATCTGATTTATCTGTGTGATTAAGAACAGCAGAGTTTTCATTCATGATCCAGAGAACGATTATTCTAAGTACATATAATGATAAAGGTATATGAAGGGAGCCTATTTTTTTTCTTCATCATATACAGCATGGGTTGTTGTTATGTCACAGAGTGGCACAAACTCTTATGCTGTTTATGGGCCATTTACTCTGTAATCACTACATGTAACTACTTCAATAGTAGAGGTTGAGACTGACCTGCTGTAGATGTCCCATAGATCAATCTTCAGAGCTCCACTGTGGGAGTTATAGATGTTACACATGGAGAGGCTCTAGCCAGATACTACTAGAAAAAAACAGCACAGCACTCTCTCTTCCACAGACTGTCTTTTGTGAGATGAGTGAGATGACAGCTTAAAACACAGTTCAAAGTTGTGAACCCTGCTCAGGTCCTCACTGTAGTGCAGACTACAACTGTGTATCTAATTAATCCTTAAACATATTTGGCACAGGGGAACAGCTTTTAAAGTAGCAGTGAAAAGCTTCCCCTCACTCATATTCATGTTGTTCCTATTTAGTATTTTAAGGTTGAAGCATTTCTGGAAGATGGGCTTCATGGGTTTGATTCCCTTGAATCAAAAAGGAAATTTAAGACAGCAGTCTCTCATGTTCTGTGTGAATGTTCAGCATTCAGCTATATTATAGCTATATATATAGCTATACTATATATATATTTATTTTTATATATATAGCTATATATATATATATATATATATAGCTATATATATTAAACAAGGTACATGAATAATCACTTGAAAAGTAATGGCCACTATTCTGTTTTTGAAAGAGAAAGCTTAGTCTCTTCCTTCACAAAAGAGTTCATAGCTGCAAACTTTAAGCAGAGGTAAAATACATCAATTTTTCCAGTACTGCCCATCACCTACTACAGAGAGTGAAACATTCATTGGGTAGTCTGTTCGGCAAGACTTGACCCTCCTGCAGCGTAAAAGATTTTTGTGCAGAAAACTCTGTCAAAAGACCCTACTTGCCAAACTCAGGGCACTTTCAGGACTAGGCACTTTGAGCGTGGGATGTTCTGCACAAAGCAAAGCATCTGCAGTTATACTGCAATCCTTTCAAATGCTACCCAAACTCCTTCATCTGGTTTGCAGGCTAAAATCATGTGAGATAAAGTATATTCTGCAGCCCACAATAATTTCATGCTAGCATCATCCCATGGATTTGGAAAAAATAAATAAATAAAAAATCACAGGTACTTGGCTGTTGCAGCTGAAAAGACAGTCAGGCCAGTAGCATCAGGAGTTGAACGAGTTACCAGATGGATGGAGTGACCTGATTACTTGCATATAATAGCAAGAGAGGTTGAAGAGGTCAGTCTTACTTCCAGCATGATACATGCTATGTCAGAATGGTTTGTGACAGCTCCTACTGGCTCAAAAATGACTCCTGCTGACTGAGAAATGCTTATGGCAGTTCCTACTGACCCAGCCAGAGGGAAACATCCCTTTAACTCTACTGGGATAGATGGTATCTACAAAATACAAAAGGTCCAGGTCAGATCTCAAATACTTTGTTTAGTATATTGTACTCAGAAAATGAAATCAGTCTGGCCCTTCTCTAAGTACTTATTCCAAACTGTACTATCACAGCTTGCCTAATAGCCTAATATGCTTATTATTGTGTTGTTAAAGATCTTAAATGACACATCTGTTCTGTTTTCTCTGTTACTTAGCTTTTATTATTTATAATACTTACTATTCATGTGATCTATCTATCCATATTTATTTATATGGATGCAGATATAGACAGAGATTATATATATATTTCTGAAAAAAAGGCCTAAAAATGGTACAGGAAATTACTCTAAAAATGAGTATAGATAAAACACATCTGTGTACAAACAAACCTAACTTAATTATGAATCACGGAGTTACATGAATGTAATTTTGACAAGATGTCATAGTTTTGTTCTGCCTCAAAGGATGTTGGGTCTCTTCCCCATCATCCTTTGTGAAAAAAAAAAAGAAAAAAAAAAAAGAAAAAAAAACTTTATACAGAGAAAAAGTTTAAGTTGTTCAAGCCGGTTGCCACTGAGACAGAGAGCTGAAAGTGAATGATGTGCTGAAACACAAAGCTGCAGGATGAGATCAATATTTCTGCCTTTTAATCTTGTCTCCTCACCTTCTCTGCTTGGATGCTTTTAAAATTTGTTGCTCATGGTGCTGACCACTAATAATCACCATATTTATATTGGAATTCATCTCCTTTACATATGTTGACATATGGCTTTCAAGATGCTCCATCCTTTTTTGTCAAGAATGTAAAACTTCAGGGTCAGTCAAGTGCAATCATTCGTGTTTTACATCAGCAGAGTTCATTTATGTATATGGAAACAAAAGCCCTAATGAGTTACATTGAATCATATAATAAAGATATTTTCTGACTTATGCAAATTTCTCACATAAATTTGGTCCAAAACAGACACAAAAAAAGGTCTAAAGTATAAAACGAAGTCTCACATTGGTGGCACGTAATTGGTCTTGGCATGTGTATATTAGTAATTCCTTATAGTGTTCTGTGCTAATAATTTGCACTTACCCCTCAAATTTTCCCTTTTAAAAGTCTATAGCTGAAAAGACATAAGAGTTAAAGATCAGAATCACTTTTCTGATAGAATGCCTTGTAAGAATAGGTCACCGAAGTAAAAATATCATCTATTTGCTCAGCTCAGGTTGTTATATATAATTGATTATGTAATACAAATTAATCCTACTAGGATTGCCGAACCGTAATGGAACCAACATGGAGGCCTGGCTCTAGTGGAAACCGTACCTTTTTTTTTTTTTCCTTTTGAGCCAAAAATATTTTTAACATACTTATAATTCTTTTTTATCTTGTATGTACAGTTACGGAAGCACAAAACTATGGCTGGTTTATTTTCACACACTTCAGAGCCTGGAACGTAAATGAATCTCCAAATAAGATACCTGCTGGCTCTGTCTCACCTGCATTTCTCTTACAAATCATACAAATCATGCTCCATCAGCCTCTGCTTCTTCTCTCTATATATAAAATAAGCACAAAACAGCCCAGACAGAGCCAACTCGGATTTAACCAGCTCTTTTCTCCTACAAATATCTGACCACATTTCTGTCCACATTTTCAAAGATAATTGAGTTCTGATACTTAAGTTCAGAAGAAGTGTGCTAAGGTTGATCATCAAACCCCATCCAGCCCCTCCAGCAGGATGGGGGAAAGAACTGCAAGGTAAGAAATGAGAATCAAAACCTATGGGCCAAGATAAAGACAGTTCTTATGTGAACAAACAAACAAAATAAATAAATAAATAAACAGCTGACACAAAGACAACAGCACACTACCTTCCACCAGCAGACTGATGCCCAGTCAGTCTCTGCACAGTGACTACCTTTGAAAAGCTGCCCCTTCAGTTTTATTGCTGAGCATGTCACATGGCACAGAATATCCCTTTGGTTAGCTGGAGTCAGCTGTCCTGGCTGTGTCCCCTCCCAGACTCTTGCCCACCCACTGGGGTAGAAGAGTAAGAAACAGAGAAGGTCTTGACAATGTGCAGCCAGTGTTCAGCTGTAGCTAAAACATTTGTGTGTTATCAACTCTGTTCTGGTTCTCAATCTGTAACACAGCACTGTACAGGCTGCTGTGAAGAAACTTAGCTCCATCCCAGCCATAGTAAGAAAGATACATTCCTTAATTACCATTTAAGCATAGGTTGCATGGATCATATCTGTACAGAAGACTATAAACTGTCTATTAACAGACTATAAACTATCAATGTATTTCAGGTGAAACAATAAAAAAAGTTGGCAAAATTAGCATATTACATCTGTCTGTGGCATCTATACCACTGTAGACTGAGTGCGAAAGCATGGAAACTCCTGCTGTCTTCAAAGATCTGTCTATGAATTATCATTGGTGGTTAAATTATTACAATAAATGTTCAAACAGAATTTGTTTCAAACTTTTAATGTAGTCATTGCTAGTAGTATCATTAGGGCTTTTAGTGTTCATTTACCCATTTGACAATTAATGCAAGAATATTCACCTAATATTGCTATTCTGGTCAATTAAACCTTTGGAAAATCTTATCAATTTCCTGAGTAAATTACATACAGAATTAGTAATACAGAATGTCCGTTCATTGTACCTTCTTCTACATCTCTTAGACCTTTTGTGCTTATGATTTTGCCAGTTCTTGCTAATTTGGCTCATGTAGAATTTTCAAATTATGTATTTAAAATAATTATGTCGCTTCTGAGAACCATTACAAGGGAAAAACTTGAGCTGCTTAAAGCAAAAAAAAAAAAAAAAAAAAAAAAAAAAAAAAAAAAAGATGGGGAAGGGATAGAAAAAAAAAGAAAATGAAGGAACATTACTTTTTGCTGACAGATCACATAGGCCACCTTACGTAGATATCTACATTGATATTTTGGCAAAGTGTATTTTGGCAAAGCCATAAGAAGGACTACAAGTGAGCACAGCCTCCTTCAGGACTCTGTTCTATTCAGCCAGGCCGCTAAAGTGTCTCTTACTGAAAGCCTTGCAGACACACTGCTTTTATGCAAAAACTGGGCTATATGGACGACCATCTGTGCATGCTGGTTTAGGATATAGACTGGGTTTTCTCTCTTGACATTTCTTGAAGACAACCACAAGCCCAGTCTCAAATACAAGCTGGAATACAGCAAAACTGGACAAAGGTAAGTTTAGACTCAAGTGTGGGTTTTGGCTAATGATTACTGTCTAGGGTAGAAAAGACTATTGGTTTTCCTTTTTTCCATCTAAATTAAAGTACTCTCAAATTTGGCTAGTTTACACATTTTTGGGAAAAAAAAAAAAAAAAAAAAAAAGCATATGATCAGAAGATACTTTTTCAGGTTATAAGCAAATGCAATATAAAATACCTTGTACAAATATAGTTTTGTTCCTTGTGCCAACACTGCCCAACACTACTTTATGATTACAGTTTTGAGGCACAAAGGTAATTATAACATATTTTCTGAAGATTACAATCTATAAAAAGAATATATGATGATAAGAAGGTCCTTAATATTTGAGACCAAAGTCTATCTAACCCTGCCTCCCATCTCTGAAACAGCCAGGAAAGGATGTTAAAGAAAATAAAATTAAAAAAAAAAAAAAACCACAAATGAACAGGAAAACAAACAAAAAACAAACAAACAAACCTCTCAGGGCTAAATTTGATATATATATATATATATTTTTTGTTATGTCCTTCCAGTTTTTGGTAATACATCATTTTAAGTATTTCCTGACCTGGGGAATCATTTCATCATGTTTAATAGCTCTTGGCAGACTTTTCTTTCATTATTTGTTTTGTTGTTTTTGTTGTTTTTTAAATCCCATGTGGCCTCCCGTCATGGTTTTGTCTCGGATAGTTAATTTTCTTCCAAGTAGCTAGTATGGTGCTGTATTTTGGATTTAGGATGAGAATAATGTTGATGAAACACTAATATTTTAGTTGTTGCAGGGCAGTTCTTACACAGAGACAAAGATGTTTCTGCTTCTTGTGCTGCCCTGCCAGTGAGCAGGCTTGGGGTGCATGAGAAGATGGGAGGGGATGGAAACAGGACAGCTGGCCCAAACTGGCCAGAGGGATATTCTGTACCATATGGCGTCATGTGGGACAAAAAATTATGGAGGGAGTTGGCCAGGGGACAGAGGCCACTGCTTGGGGTCTGGCTGGGCATCGGTCAATGGGTGGTGAGAAATTGCATTGTTCATCACTTGCTTTGTATATTTTTTTATTATTATTATTGATCTCCCTTCCTTTTTCTATCTTATTAAACTATCTTTATCTCAACCCACAATTTTTTACTCTTTTTTGTTTTCTGATTCTCTCCCCTGTCCCACTGGTACTGACAAGGGAGTGAGTGAATGGCTGTATGGTGCTTAGCTGTCTGCCAGGTTAAACCGCACCACCACCACCACAACAGTGTGTGGAAACAAGTTCCACAATGAAATTATGTGATCTGTGAAAAAATACTTCTGTCACTTGTAGACTGATCATGTAATTCTAATTGCTGCAGAAATAGTGACAGACTGATCTATACTCCTCCTTTCCTTAATGCTCTTGACCTTATAGACTTTTATTTTAGTTTTCCTCTTTTATTATTTTGTTTTATTCAGTTTGCTGTGTTTGCTTTCTAATCCCCCATCAACTCAAGACTTCTAGTGCATTTAACTTGTCCTTGGACATAAATTATTCTCTACCTCTGATCGTCCTCTGTACCTTTCTTAGTTCTCATATATCCTTTTCAAAATGAGGGATTAGAACTGTATATAGTATACAAGATGTAAGCACAGTCATAAAGTGAATTTCTATGGATTTCTATGGCTATATGGTATATCATATTTTCTTCTCAAATCCTTCCTTAATAATTGCTAACACTCTGCTTGCTTTTGTGATCACTGCAGAGTATTGATCTGATGTTTTCTGAGAAATATCCAATGACTTCAAAATCCTTTTCTTGGATTGCATTCATGAATTGAGAGTCCATCACAGAGTATGAGTATTTACTGTTATTTTAACAATGCTTATTACTTTTTACTTGTTGACATAAAATTCCACACTATATTATATCATAGTGAGTATCATAAGTTTATTCTGCAGCTCTTTGCAGGCAGCTTTAGTGTCTCTTGAATAATTAAACAAGTAATTAATAACTGTAGTATAACATATACACATGAGAGGGATGAACAAAAACAGGGCAGACATTTAACATTTCGGTGTTTGACTTTACAGGTTTAATGTTATTTTAGAATTTTAAAGCTACAGTTAAAAAATATAGTTACATTGTCTCACACAGGGACCAGTAAATAAATTAGCAAGTGCACACACATGCAATCATGGTCACAAATGTATATGCTGCCATTAATATAAAACAGAATTATGGTTATCAGGGTATTCAAAACTCTATTCAGACCTATAAAGATATCTTAAAGAAAAATAAATGAATAGAACTTATCCATAAAAATGCACACAGAGACACAGACAAGCACCCACTCAGTGTAAAAAGATTGTGTACTGCATTCAATTCCTTCAAGACACCTTAGCACACAAGAAAGTGTCTGAATAACAGTGAGCATTCTTCCATTATACATGCGTAACAGTTGCCTTGTAGTCAGCACGTCTCCATTTCAAGTTACATATTCAAAAAAACTGACCTTTAAAAATAATAATAATAAAAACATATAAAGCATTAAAAAAGAAAAAAAAAAAAAAAAGAAAGAAGGAAAAAAGGAACAACAAGTTCATTTTATTTGTGGCTTGGAGTTTTTGCAGTATTATATGACTGACACAGAAAGAAATATTATGTTGTACAATTCTATGGCAGACAGGCCCGCGGCTATTCAGATGAGAGAACTAATAACCGTGCTGGCAAAAGAAAATTCTTATTAAAACCTTGTTAAGGAACTACAATAATTCATTAAGGGTTATATCATTATAGAAATCCATCATTGTTATAGACTGTTTCCTGGGGCTTCGATTTAGTAAAGTTTGACATGCCCTTTATTCTCTGAAATTAGGTAAATCTAAAAATGATTTATGCACCAAAAATGTTAAACATTTTATAAAGCACAAAAATAACTATGCACAGCTTCCTAACCTTGGCATAGTAACTCAGGAGTTCACAGCTTAGAAAAAAAAAAAAAAAAAAAATCTTATAAAATGGACAAATTAAAGCCTTGTATATTCAATGAGTCAAACCTTGCTTGCTTTAAAAACAATGAGACTGCAAATGTCTTCAGAGGAAATTAATTTTTGCACATGGAGAATAATCTTATGAGAAGAACTAGAGGTAACATCAAACGGATCTAATGAGACTAAATAAAAAAATAAATAAAGATAAATAACAAGCAGATGCTAGTAACTGAAATATAAATATATATGTATATACATAAGCTAAGACTGAATAGGCATTTTTGTAAGATTCATTTCTGTCCGTGTTCCATGTGTATTTTCTCTGCTGGCTAAAATTATGGAAATTATCTTCTACCGGTACAAAACCTGTTTTATTATTTAAAATGAAATCAGGAAGACTGCATTGGATGCAGAGAAATATTATTTAAGTTTCCCTTAGAGAAGTAACAGGCAAACTAAACGCAAATCTTTGCCTGAATAACAATTTGTGGATAATGCTATGTTGCCCATCATGGTCACCAGCAGTACCATAGTGACATTAACTGCAGAGACCAAATTCCTTTCAGAAGGACAAAGTGCTCTAAACAGAGATGCAAAAAAGTATCTTTTAGTAGCATAGGTTTATGATGAAATGGGCTGTTTGGACCCCATCTACTAGTGGGCAGTGGTACAAATGAACACTAGCCAGTCCCTCACCGGTCATCAGCCAGATGTTTATATCTAAAGTTATACACTTTTTCATATGCATCATTAAGATCCATTTAGATTAGTCCAATGCTCAGTTATGTTATATGCCTATATCATAATACTTCCAGAATGTCCAGGCTAGTTATTTTTGCAGTTAACGTTGAAATTAATACAGATATATCACATTAATTGGCACTCTTGTTGGCTGTCGTGCTGACAGGTCAAGTGCTGAATGGGTCATGGAAACTGAAATAATCTCTCACTTTTGAGACAGTCCTTGTCAATCAGAACTGAGGCACACTGGAAGGACAGTGTAGGGAAGCTTACACACTACTGATGCTTTAACTCTACTTTTTTTTTTTTTTTTTTTTTTTCACTGCAGTTTAAGGGAGAGTACTCTAGTTGGCAGGGTTGTCAGACATTCTTTGTAAGGACTAAATTCACATATGGCCACTTACACTTGGTGAAAATGTAAGTATGATGCAAATAATATAAATTGTAATACTAAAAATATCTTGTTTTGAGAAAAGAGGAAGCACACGCAAAACCATAAGATTTTCGTGTTAGTATAGCTAAAACCTTAACAATTAATCATTATTAGTACAAATCTAATTATTACAGAAAAAGTACTAATACATTTGGAATTTTTATACTCCCTAGTTGCTACTCCTTTTTTTGGTGTTATGCTCCTCCTGTCCTTACTTTCTGAGCTCCTAAAGCTGGTGGTTTCATTCTGGTGTATATGGAGGTTGTAACTATGTTGCTAGCACCTGGAGTCCTTCTCTAAAAGGAATGTGGTTCTCATGCTGAAGTGTTTTTGTTTGTGTGTTTACTTTTTTCTTCTCATTCTACAGTTCACTTGGTTTCATTTTTCTGTTTCCTAACATATTTTTACGTCTTTGCTCTTTTTTCATTGCTCTGCAGCTTCATGTTACATCCAGATTTGTTACTTGCAAACCCAGTTTTGCTGAGTTCCAGGTCTTCATTTCCTCAACTGACCATGGGTGAATTGCCGTGGGGTCTCCAGTCCCAACCTGTATCCCATCCCTTATCATCCCCTTGCTGTGCTCCTCTGTGCTGCATCTTGTGCTGCATCCTGCGCTACATCTCAAGGACTCTGTTGCCATACACGATCTGTGTTTCTCTATACTACAGCATTGTGTTAGAGTCTGTTACTGCTAAAATGAGTGAAAAAAAGCTACAGGCAGGTAAAGACAAGTTCAGGCAGAGCAAGCCTGACAAGCTTCAATCCTGAGGTCTTGCAATCTCAGTACAAATCTTATAGCCTACTACTAGCAATGGTAGTACTCTGTTACAGGGCTACAGGGTAACAACAGATCCTGTCTATATTCCATGTGCTGAGTGTTTAAAAGTAAACACTTTTTTTTTTTTTCTGAGGCTAGTATGATTCCTCTGTAAAGACAACATATACCTATGAAGTGTTTCTGTAAACATGCAGATCCCAACCCTTAATGATATAATTTCACTTTCACTGCAGTTATTCTTTGTGATATGTTTTTAACTGGCACACACATACACACAAAACAAAACAAACAAATAAACAAACAAAAGTGTTTCTTTTAGTTTCACCCAGAAAGAACAACAGACGACATTTCAGCATTAGGGAGGAGTAAGTGATGAACTCTCCATATATGAAAAATATCTTTTTTTTTTCCTCCTATTTGACATCAGGAGCTGGACACGTGAAAAGAGATAGAGAACAAAAGGGAATAGTTACCAGTCAACTCTAAATGTAAATGAAATACAGACACTGGGGTCTTTCTAAGTTTCTTGGAAAGTCCTAAACTGACACTGGATGTAATATTCTCCCTAACCCCTTTCTGACATCTGATAGTTGTCATCTTCTTTTTCCTGGCAATATTTTGAAATGGAAGAGGTAGTGTCACCTGCTGTGAATATTTAAACCTTTCTTTCTTACAGCTTTCTGGGAATGAATAGGCTCATTTATTTTAATGTAACTCCCTTTAGTATGCACTTCAGGTGTGCAATCTAAACTACCCAAGTCATCTGCAGAATAGTAGATAAAACAACTCACAGAACTATCATACAGAATGAACCCATGAAAATGTATCAGGCAAGTGTGAAAAATATAGAATTCCTGTCTGTTCATAATTGTATGGGAATTATTTTGATTTCTGCTTAACTGCTGTTTTGTTCTCTCTGCTTGTTGCCAGCTGGTGTGGATTCGGTTCAATGTGTTCAGTGTTAAATGTTAAAGCCCTGTGTGGTTGCATCCTAGTTATTTAGTTCAGTTCAGTTTTCAGATGAATAAACGCAATAAGAAGGTTGTTCCTTTTCAACCTCCACAGCATGTTCTGGCTCACCTGTGCAAAATTAAGCTATAGTTAGGACATGCTACATTCTTTTGGAATTGCACTGGCACTGCTACGTAAACTTGAACAACTGTACACTTTATACATTTTTGCAAGTGTTCGGAATATGGTGGTGAGCAAAAGTTAACTATTTTTATGACTTCAGCTGCTGTTATTACAAAAAAAAAAAAAAAAAAAAAAAAAAAAAAAGAAAAAGTCCGATGTGCTAATTCCAAGCAATGATGTAGATGTTTTCCAAAGCAGTTAATTATAACAGGAATAGGACATCAATATATAGTAGACTAGGTTATGGCTGAACTGAATGTTATATTGTAGATATAAAGTTAAAGACAGGGATTTAAAGAGAAGTCTGAAATGCTGCACACCTCTGAAAGTTTTAGTGATACATTTGATGTCTTACAATGGTGTGTATAATACTGCTAGTTAAGTGCTGTATCCTTTCATGGCCTTCACAAGTATGTTATGAGAATTAAATAGAAGGTGTTATGGTAACCGTTCAAATACTGTTATCTCATACTAATGTCTTCACTAAATGGGACAAGTTATCTGTTCTGTTATATGCATGTGACTGTAACCATTCAGGTTACTCGGTATATTCTATATAGAATTATGCTTTTCTCTAACTGACCTGGGATACCCCATGTTACATACTCTCCAAAATGCTTGCTGTTCCCCTAGACTGTTTCAGTACTGCACGAATATTTAAGCCAACACTTCTTTTAAATGGATTGACTTTATTGCTTTTTGTCTTTTCTATTACTGTCTTGACCAAATACATCCACAGTCTGAACAGGAGTGGGTGCATAGACATGCAGTTGTCACCATTTCATGTAGTCTGTATCATACGCATGTCATAATTCAGAGAGAAAAGGCCATAGGGCAGCAAATCTCAGATGCATTAGACATACCAGTAAATCCATGCCTCGCTAAGTTGTTTCACCTTCCTATATATAGTATTACTGGTACCTCAAGCTCTGCTGTGTGATCTGCTGTCGTTCATGACAAGAAACTGTCAAAATGAATATAAAGTTAACCACCAAAGACTAACTGACCTGACTCACTCTTTGCGTCCTTATTAGCACCTCTTCCTTCTGTCAATGGCTAAGTCACTATCTGCATTTCAGCCTCAGGTGCTCTCATTCCTATAGGCCAAATTGTTTCCACAGACCATCTATCACCACCTGAATGCCTAATAAGGGCATGGTTTTCCTCAGTTAATAGCAACTACTTCTTACTCTAGCTATAAATCCTTCACATGGTTTGAAATAATTTTATCTTTATTTTGTCTTTACCTCTTCTGTCAATTAAGCATAGCAGTGTTTTAGTCAGAGGAAATGTGTATGTGCTATGAGATTAATAGATCATCTTTCCACCTTCCAATTTAAACCGATTGAACAACTTTTCCCCTTCCTTTCTTCTCTGTGCTAATGATCTGAGCTGCATGTGATGCATGTAGAATAACTGCAGTCATAGAGAGATCTAGTTTTATGATTCCCTTCATTTTCTTTCTTTTTCTTTTTGTTCTTCTTTACAGTGATTATTCCCACAAGGGGTACATTTGACACAAACAAGAAAAAGAGGGAAATGCAACAGGTAATATCCTCCAGAAACAGCACCTTCCTGTACCTTCCTCAATCATTTCAAAATAAAAAGCACCAAAGCATACCCACTGGACCAAAAAAAAAAATAATGTTTGCATTTGAAATGTCTCTGCTCCTGCCAGAAGCTATGCTTTGGTGCAAAGCAAATAGAAAGCTGTGTTCCTGAGCCAAAAGAAAACTCAGCAGCAGAATAGGAGGAAGGTCCAGATGATTACTGGGAGGAATGCAATTGGTCTGGGAATAGGAGTTAGCATAAAACCATTTAAAATGGTTTGATAAACTGAGCTAATATTTGATTTGAATGACAGAAATTGTATAGTCATGGCTGGAAGGGGATTCTGCTTCCTTTTGTTTTGCCTCTCGTCTTTGCGAACAGGCAGTATGTGTGCAATAGAAAATAAAGAATGTATTCTGCTCAGTGTAACAGGGCAGAGAACCAGAAGTACAGAAAGCAAGAGAAATCTCCCAAACAGTCTTTATGGTATACTATGGTTCCTCAGTAGTGTCTTTTGTAAAATTACCTTAGACAGGCAAATGCCTTGAGAACTTGGAAGGTGTAGAGCAAAGCAAACACTAACATAATAGTTAGATAGCTGCTGTTACACAGCAGGCGTGTGGCAGCGGAGCTCACATCTTCTTTCTCTGTAGAAAGGCACGCAACACTAAAAACAGCAACAAGATTTTAGCAAAGATGCCACTGATGACCTGTTTTATCGAAGTGACAGACTATCTGTGGAGCCAGCAAGTCAGTGTTTCCCAAACTGCAGGTTTCTTTCTTTAATTTCCAATCCCACCACCCCATTTCAAAGAGATCACATAGAATCATCAAGTGAATACTGAGACAGTGATCCCATAGAGCTTCGTATGACAAGTACTGCCAAATGCACAGGGGAAAAAAATCTCCTTTGATTTAGTTGCATGCTGTTTTTGTTGTTTTTGTTATTTTTATAGAGAACTCTTTCACTGACACACTTCAACTAGACAACTATTGGAGAAAAAGCACAGATTCCCCCAAATGGCAACCTGTGATGAATAACAGACATCGAATAACTAAAACTAAAAATAAAATACAATTATTTTCATTTAAATGACTTGTCTTCTGAGAGAAACATAGAAGAAAGCCAGTTAGATTTCTCAAATGTCAGTCTTTGAAAGTTTAGCATATATATGTATATTTTAAATATAACTCCCCTCTTCCTCTTCCCAACAGAAAACAGTAGCTCCTTGACCCTACTTGATGGAATCTGTCAAAATTAAAATCTGCTGTTTTCTAAAGTTCCTCAAAAGGTAAAGGGAGGAATACAAAGAGATATTCTGATTCTGTCTTTGAAAAAAAAAAAAAAAAAAAAGACAACTTTAAAATTTAGCTTCATACATATTTCTGGCATAGATTTGAATGCAGATTTCGACTGAGTGTATTCATTGGAATGTGGTCTCTATTTTTCAGTTCAGTGTTGCATAGAAGACTCTGTTCATTTTCTGTGGTTTGAACAGTTTTGATGTGCTGTTCATTTTATACCACCGTGCAGAGGCAATGCAGGGATGGCTAAGCTCCCTACCTTGGAGGGGCTACAAATTTAAAAAATAAAAAATAAAGAATCACAGGATTGAAGGGGTTGGAAGGGACCTTGAAAGATCGTCGGGTCCAACCCCCCTGCCAAAGCAGGTTCCTGAGAGCAGGCTGCCCAGGTAGGCGTCCAGATGGGCCTTGAATATCTCCAGAGAAGGAGACTCCACAACCTCCCTGGGCAGCCTGTTCCAGTGCTTTGTCACCCTCACCGTGAAGAAGTTTTCTCATGTTGGTGCAGAACTTCCTGTGCTCTATCTTGTGGCCATTACCCCTTGTCCTGTGCCCACAAAGAAAAGAAGAAAGATTTTTTTTTTCTCACTTTCCTGTACTGGGAAACAAGATCTTGAAAAAAAAAATATTGGCTTCTATTGGAAGTTTTCAGAATAAATACAGTCTACTTCTTCAAAGTGGCACTCCAAGGCCTGAACTATAAAAACATTTTGTGTGGGAGCTGCTGGAATTTCCACCCCACAATGGAAAGTGGTCTTTGTTTATCCTAATTCTATCAACTGCTTTTATAGGTTTTTGATGAATTCCCTTGCCTAGACAGATGCTAGGAAACTAAAAATACATCTACCAGTTCAGGTGGGATGAAGTCCCACATTAAAAAAAAAAAAAAAAAAAAAAAAGGGCATTGTATTTGTCTCTTAATCATTTGTGATTTGGTTATTCATTTTTCTGCTTAAAGAAGTGATCATCCAATGCCTTAGGCAAATGTGCATAAAACTTGAAACAATACCATCACTGTTTCCTGAGAGCTAACCAAGCAGCTGGTCTGAACAGAAAGAGCTTTCACCTGGGATCCTGACTGCTCCCAAAGCAGCTCTTTTCTTCCCACAATGGTGCATTTCAGCAGACCTGCTGAAAGTCTTATGTGACATATGGACCCTCATGGTAAACCGGTCTCCAAATCTGTTCTTAGCTTCTCTGGCAGCTACTACTCTAGAGATTTCTGAGCTTCTGTTCTTTGCTCTGATGCAGAGATGTAGGGTGGGCAGGACAAACACATGGAGTAACACAACAATGGTGCATATGAATCTGGTAGAGAAAAATGGCAGTAGGGGTTTTAAAATATAGATATTTTGAGGAGAGAGGAGGATTCAGGTGTCCATTGGTATTAAAAAAGAAAGAATTACTCTAAAACATGCTTTTGCCTTCCCTCTGCCAATCAGCATGCATGGGAATCAAACATCTGGAGCTAGTTCATGTCTGAAGTTTGAAATGTATTAAAAAAAAAAAAAAAAAAAAAAAAGCCTTTTGAAAGTTTTTCCCTTTGTGTCTGATCTGAGTGCCTTCTGAGAAGTAAACAAAAAACAGCTATAGAAAAGTTGGCATCTCTTTGCTGGAGAGATAGGGGAATATCCAGGTGTTTTGAGGCTCACACAGTGACAGAAGTTATTCATGTCTTCACATTGCAAAAGCCAAGTCAGGCCTAATTGTAGTAGTAATTTGGCAGCAGATTTCCTTGTCATCATTTTCAATACTTATATTGATATAAGCTTAGTAAGAATAGCCTGGTGGAATGGGATTTAGATCCAGATTTAATTTGCCTGAATGTAGGTGTCTAAAGAAAATATAAATATATAAATTTCTATTGAACTCAACAAAAATTTAGTCAATACAGTCGATGATGCCTGAAGAACAAATAAACAGACTAGACTCTAAAAGTCTTTGTAAAGGTATGCTGAATTGTCCTCCAGGTGTGAACAGAGTGTTCAGATTTGTAACCTCCTTCCAAACTGCCAGAGAACCACAGGATGATCTCACCTTGACCTCAAGACTCACTAATTTCTGAAGCTACATCTTTATCCTACCCTCAGCAATGCTGAGTATCGACACAAAAATGAATACCTGGAAAGTCTATATAGTTTGGCATAGGAAGATGGGTCAAGGTTAGTGATATAAGACAGAGAGAAGCAATGTGATTTCAAAGCAGCAGCATTTAGGTTTAAGAGGCTTACCCTCAAAACCTCACCTCCCTATTTAGGCCTCAGATAGAATTAGTTAAATTTTCAGAGGGCATGAGTATTATCAGTTCCTGGTGAGATCAATGTTATTACAGACTAAAGAAAGTTTTAGAAATTATTTGGGCAGCAGGTCTAATTGTAAAATAAATCACAAAGATCATTTCAAAATGAAAATATTTCTATTTGGAATCATAACAAGACACAACGTTGTGAAATCAGATCCTAGAAAATCTGCAAATCTGTAAATCTATGGTAATACTAGAAAAAAAAATAGCCACTATTTAAAAATCAGTAAAAGATGTCTGTAAATGAATTGATAACCTATTTCAGGAATAAAAAGATAAAGGGAAGTTTTACACAAATTGAAAGAATCACAATGGATAAATTTCATGAGAAAATATCAAACCTTACAGACACTTACTGCAGCATGTTGATGTCAGGATATACCTGATAACCTCAGCAAGCCAACTTCAGAACTACCTTGGAATTATTTTTTGCAGTGGCAAACAGAAGACTGGAGAACAATCTTGTATACATCTAGGCAAAGGAACCAGTAATATGCAAATGTACACACAGAGGAGAAGTGGTGCCTGGAACTGAAACTGTGTATGGATGTGAGATTTTCCACAATTGTATTTGTGGATCTATACGTAGCTAAAGAATCAGACCACAAACATCTCATTGTTGTCTTATAACAAATAGTCTGGAGAATGTAATTCCCAGAATACCAAGATTTAGCTATTAGCATTGCACAAAAACTATCTGGAGATTGTGTGTTCATAGATTCATGCTTACATACGTTTACATGTATTGCATGTGCAGATACGTGTCAAATGTTTTGGGGATGTTGTTTTGTTTGTTTGTTCTTTTCTACTGTTTGAGGTGCAGTTCACTTGATTATTCTTTGATTTTGGTGTAAACCAAAATTACCTTTTAAAGTCAGTACAATTCTAAGTGTAAATGGGGGGCAATGTTTTTTTGTTTATTTATTTATTTGTTTGTTTGTTTATTTTGTCTGTGCATGTGTGGATTTTTTTTTTTTTTTGTGTGTGTGTGTGTTTGTTACCTTGTTTCCTGGTTTTAGAGTCAAAATTATGTCTAGCAGAAATCTTTGATTTGAAAACAAACAAACGAACAGGAAATATATATATATATAATATAATTGTTCCATTTTATTCAACTATATATGAAAAGTTTTCAAATGCACTGTGGTCTCAACTTCAGTCTTTCTCATGATGGTTCAAATCAGTATTTATTTAAACCCACAGAAGCAAGTGGAGTTAACCAGAGACACACTGATATAAATGCCTCTGAGGAACGGCCATGGACAGGTTGAGAGCTTGTGGGTGAAAGTTTAGGACCACAACAAAAAAGGACAGCTTTTAGTTGGGGCCTACTACAGGCCACCCAAACAAGAGGAGCCTGTGGAGGAGGCCTTCTTGCTTCAACTACAAGAAGCATTATGTTCACACACTCTCATCCTGATGGGGGACTTCAACCACCTGGATGTTTGCTGGGAAAGCTACACAGCAGGCTGTAAGCAATCCAGAAGATTCCTAGAGTATGCTGAGGATAACTTCCTGTTCCAGGTATTAGACAAACTAACTAGAGGAGAAGCATTACTGGACCTGGTGCTCACTAATGCAGATGAACTCATTAAAAGGGTCAAGATCGGAGGCAGTCTGGGCTGCAGTGACCACGCCCTGGTTGAGTTTGAGGTCTTGAGGAATATGGGCCTTGCAAAGAGCAAAGTCAGGACCCGAACTTCCAAAGAGCGAACTTCAAGCTATTTAAAGACCTAGTAACACTGGAACATAGGGACAAAGGAGCTGAGCAGAGCTGGCAACTTTTTAAGGATGTTTTCCTTAGAGAACAAGACCTCTACATGCCCCTGCATAACAAAGCAGGCAGGGGGGACAGACAACTGGGATGGCTGAGCATTATGACATGTGTTGGTCATAATGAGGTGCAAAAAGGAAATGCACAGACAGTGGAAGCAGGGACATGTGGCCTGGGAAGAGTACAGGGATGCCATCTGTATGTGCAGGGATGGGATCAGGAAAGCCAAAACCTGGATGGAACTGAGCTTGGCAAGAGATGCAAAGAATATCAGGAAGGGATTCTATAGGTATGTTGCTCAGAAAAGAAAGGCCAAGGAGAGTGTACCACCTCTGTTGGATGAGAAGGGAGAACTGGTAGTGACAGACATGGAGAAGTCCAAGGTACTCAACAGCTTTGCCTCAATCTTCACTGCCAGTCAGCCTTTCCATGTCTTTTGTTTACCTGAAGCCATAGATGGAGGCAGGGGGAGCAAAGACCCACCCACTGTAAGCTAGGAGCAGGTTCAAGACAAAATGATGAAACCGAACAAATACAAGTCTATGGGGCCTGATGACATGCATCCCAGGGTCCTGAGGGAATTGGCTTATGGAGTTGCCAATCCTCTCCCCATCACATTTGAAATGTTCTGGCAGTCAGACAAAGTTCCTGCTGACTGGAAAAATTGAAACATTCCCATTTTTAAAAAGGGTAGAAAGAAGGACCCTGGGAACTACAGACTGTATGACAGGCTTGAGAATTGGGCCCCCTTAAGGTTCAACAAGTCCACGTGCAAGGTGTTGCACATGGTTCAGGGCAATCTCAGACAGGAGGACAGACTGGGAGAAGAATTCAGTGAAAGCAGCCCTGCAGAGAAGGGCTTCACGGCTCCAGTGGACAAAAAGCTCGACATGAGCCAGAAGTGTGTGCTTGCAGCCCAGAAGGCCAACTGCATCCTGGGCTGCATCAAAAGAGGAGTGGCCAGCAAGTCGAGGAAGGTTATTGTCCCCCTCTGCTCTACCCTTGTGAGGCCCCACCTGGAGTACTGAATCCAGGTCTTGAGCCCCCAGCACAAGAAGGATGTTGATCTGTTAGAATGGGTCCTGAGGAGGGCCACAAAGATGATCAAGGGTCTGGAGCACCTCTTCTACAAATAAAAGCTGAGAGAGCTGGGGCTGTTCAGCCTCAAGAAGAGAAGGCTTCAGGGTGACCTCATTGCAGCTTTTTGATACTTAAAGGGGGACTTATAAAAAAGATGGGAGTGGCTCTTTGCTCAATCTGATAATGATAGGACAAGGGGGAATGCTTTTAAACTAGAAGAGGAGAGATATAGATTAGAGATTAGGAGGAAATTCTTCACTCAAAGGGTGGTGCGGCACTGGAAGCGGTTGCCAAGAGAATCTGTGGATGCCCCATCCCTGGAGGTGTTCAAGACCAGGTTAGAAAAGGCTTTTGGCAACCTGATCTACTGGGTGGCAGCCTTGCCCATTTCAGGACTCTTGGAACTAGATGATCTTTAAGGTCCCCTTCAAACTGAGCCGTTCTATGATTCTATAATAAATAAGAGGAGAATTAGCCTTGAAAGACAACATCTTGGTATTCACTAAACAAGTTTTCAAACTGTATAAAAACAAAAAACAACAACAAAAAAAAACTGTTATGTTCATCCAGAGTGTGTAATTTTAAATGCAAAATTGTCAGTGATCAATGGAATTCCAATAAAAGATATAGGATTTATAATATTGTTACATACATGAATGTCTGCCTGTACACAAAGGCCAATTAGACATAAAAATTGTAAGCTGACCCAGGCATATTTCTTCTGACAAAAGTATAATTAAGTGTACAATAAAGTTAAGTGTAAAACACATTAGGTATCATAGAATCATAGAACAATTTGGGTTGGATGAGACCTTAAAGATCATCTAATCCAACCCTCAAACACCATGGGCAGGGACACTTTCCACTAGACCAGGTAGCTCAAAGCCCCATCCAACCTGGCTTTGAACACTTCCAGGGTGGGGGTATCCACAACTTCCCTGGGAAAACTTTTCTCGTGTCCCACCACCCTCTGAGCGAAGAATTGAACTCAACAGACAGATCGTGCAGGAAAAAAAATATAAATAAATAAATAAATAAATAAATAGAATAAAGTTTTCTAAAATCATTGATGGATCTAACACTTCAGGAACTCATGTAGAATGTCATAGCTCTGCTCTCCTGCTGAGATGTTTTCAGTGTACATCACTCAAGAGAAGGACTTCATGCTATAACATAAGCTAGCATGGGGCATTTTCAGTCCTTTTTATTCATTTTAGATTTAATTGGAAATGTTATTGTAGCTGGGCTTGATAACAAAATGAATAGCTAATTTTTTAGCAACTAATTTAGGTTTAATTTTCACTCCATTACTGAGTAGTAAATGCTTATATACTCCATGCAATGTGACAAATGAAGGGATGACTACCTCTAGATATCTTCGAAGTTGATGGCTAAAATACTGCCCCTCAGTACTAGAGCTTGGTGACAACATTACTTTTACCTTTTTGACCTTCAAGGGACTTAGACATTTCTTAAAGTATAACTTGTTAACCATTTTGTACAGGGAAACAAGATTGGAGGAGACCAATTGTGTGAAACTGCTAAAGGCACCTGAGGAAAAATTTAGTTTAAAAACAAAGGGAGAAGGATGGAAGAGAAACCAAACAGCATAAGCAAAATGTGTACTTCATTTTTCCTTCCTGTCTGTTAACAATAATGACCCCCATCCTTATCTGTCACAAAGGAAACAAACAGCCTTTCAGAAGGATAAAGCAAAAGGCAGGGTTGACAGTTCCTGCAACAAGCTCAGCAACATCAGAGTCTTTGCTGGATGCTGTCTACAGCATGAAAACTAAGCTGTGTTTGCCTTTCAAACCTTCTTATGGGAACATCTCATAACTAGTTATGATTGATGCATCTTTTATCAGACACATATAACAAATCTAGTTACTGTATCTTTCACATTTGTGTGGCATTTTCAAGTTCAAGTGCATAAAGAACAATTAAAGCAGGCCACTGGGACATTGTCTTTTTTTTTTTTTTTTTGTCACAATTCACTAGGGGCTGAGGCTTCAGTCATTGCATCTTCTAAAGCTCTACAATATTTTTCTGTGATTATAAAAGACTTTTCTATTCTGAGGGTTTTAAGATTGTGGTAGGGTTTTATTGTTGCTATTGTTCACAGCTGAAGGAGAAGGTTATTTGTTTTACTAAGATAAGGTTTCTAAAACATCCTGACTTAAAAAAAAAAAAAAAAAAAAAAAAAAAAAAAAGATGGTGTTTTCTCTCTTTTACTAGTTATCTATTATTTTCTAAGGAAACT
Organism: Cygnus olor; assembly: GCF_009769625.2. Lineage (NCBI taxonomy): Eukaryota > Metazoa > Chordata > Aves > Anseriformes > Anatidae > Cygnus > Cygnus olor. The sequence continues at coordinate 175,913,574 of NC_049169.1, forward strand.
GAAATGTCATCTTGCCTCCTGGATAAATTATCTTTTTGTTTAAAACAGGCAAAAAATCTCCAAGATATAAATAAAGGTCAGCTGAAGAGGTTCAGTTTAGAGTAGGCATTGCTAAACACAAAGTTGTTTAGCTGGACTTTCAAAAACTTGGATATTTTTCTTTCCGTTTACCTCTTGTTGAACACTTGTGATTTTTATGCTCTGCTGGTTTCCAGTAAAATCAGCAGGGTGAGAACATAGGCCCAGGTGCTGGCACGTAATTGTCCTTCCTGCTAGTCCTTAACATAGTTCTGTTCTCTGTGAGCTCAGACAATGCCCAGGTGGAGTCTGGGAGTTAGCTCAGGTCACAGACTATCACCAACAGTCGGTTTGTTTGCAGTGACTTTATTTAAGTGTTAAACTGTCTAGACATTAGCTATGATCTATACCATGCTGACTTAGAAAGGGTTTCTGGCCTGTTTCTTAATATATATGTACTCTTGCAGTCAAGCCACAATTTTACTTGTTTCATACACCATGTGGCCTTTGTCAGCAACTTAAAAACAAAGATTAAAATTTGAAGTTATTTTATTTGTACTCATACACTGTGTCAAAGACATGATTTGAACTCGCTTCAATACTGAATAATTAAGCTATAATGCCTGAGTGTGCAATATATTTCTTTTTCCTCTCCTCCTGGGTATAATGAATCCCATGAACAGAGAGAACTATCATCTCACATGGAAACAATGTATGTTGCAAAGTTGAACCTCTGAAGAGCTTTATTTTCAGAGACTGCACAACCAAACTGTCCCACCTTTACATGCAGCATTATTTGAGTTTTAGCAAGACATTTTAATAAGTCTTTTAATCAGCTGCATAACAGCTCTCAAACATAAATCTCATATTGAACTTTGTTCTACAGGGAGGTATTTTTGGGGTAACAGGCCACGTCATGACTCATTCTTTTTCCCCTTTTTCTTTCTTGCTTATGGAGAGACAAAAAGCCTCTTACTCATACCTAAAAGATCAGTATGCATTATGACCTGATATGTATACATTATGACCTGATCAGTATATGACCTGATATAACTCAGTGAAATTACTCAATTAGCACAGAGTTAAGTAGTAACCAAACCTGCACTAACTAATTAGTCAAATTGCCACAATTTTCTGTGCACCCTGCTAGTCTGGTAGCACCGCACTGCTAAAAACCAACAGATTTAATAGACAAATGGAAGTTGATATCTGAAAAAAAAATGGTGACTTTTTATTTATAATAGATTATTTTCATACATGGATATGTATACATGGATATATAATTTTGCTTTGTTTTCTATTAGAAAAGGAAATCTTTGAATTGCAGAAACAGACAAAGTGTTTATTTAAGGATTATTTATTTATTTATTTATTTTCCAGTGTTTTTGAGAACCAGGCCAGGTATCTTTCCCTTTAACATATTTTCAGCTGGAGCAGGAAAAGATAAGGTCACAGCAATGTATGGCTTTGCATTATGTAAGCAAGATGAGATATGTAGATAAACAGTATGCTATCCTTCCCTTGTACAATTATTTATAAACAAATATCCATATAACGTATAAACAAATATTCAGATGAGAGCTGAACTTCAGTCTCTGAAATAATGGTTAGTGAGATTGATTCGTAAAACTATTTATAGGTCCAAAAATAAGTGCTTCAGGGGATGTTTGAAGGCTCTTGCATTCTTGGGAGTGTGCTTTAAAAATATATACATATTATATACATATAAATGCTAGATGCTATATATATAAAAATAGATATATATATATATAAATAGATGCTAGTTATATATATAAATGCTAGATGCTAGATATCTGCTTCTTTGTAAATTTAAATATATAAAAATGCCAAAATGTTTCAGTATTGCTTAAATTTTTGATATCTTCTTTATATGCACAGATTGCTGCGGCCTATTATCCCAGGTAAAGCAAATCACATAGCCAAGGTTACACAATTGAAGAACATAGTATTCTTATTTGTCCAGGTGAAAGTAAGACACATCTTTTCTTTTGCATTCCTTTTCATCCAGAAGGCAGAGGTCTCAAAGGACAGTAGTGCCAGGTCAAAAGTTAAAAGCAATACCCTCAGATCCTTTCTTCTGTTAAGGCATCAGATGCCTCTTTTGAGTACTCTCTTTTTGAACTCCTATACTCTCTACATGAACTCCTGGTGATAATTTCCCTTCCTTTGGGGCACTATTAGTTTTGTTACTTCCTTGGCTTTGAGAAATCTTAAGCACTGTCCTGTCTACTTGAATCTAATACTGAGGTTTAGACTGAGGATTTTGTTTGGCGTAACTTGTTTGTCTCAATATTTAAATGGACTCAGAAGAGAAATATTCTCTGTTATTATACTAGATAGATGTCTACTGGGATACTGAAAACCTGTTTTATGTGCACTTATTTGGTAACTACTATCTGCCTTACACTGTGCTGAAGTTGTTATTTCCTTCTGGGGATATTAAAGGAAAATAATATCCCTGATGTTTTTCTAAAGCTTTGTTATTTCTTTGTTGTGTGATGTCCAGTCTAAAACTGGTGAAGAGAGAATGAAAAGATACAACTATTTCTTAAGCATGTGAAAACTGATAATTTAGAAAAATCTATGTTAAAATCCAAACGTGAATAAGAACACCTTTTTCTCCCTCAAATGTACAGAATTACCGACCCTAGAGAACATTGATTAATTTGCAAAGCACACTCATTTGTGCCTGCAACAATTTGTGTGTAGACCATATAACATGAATCATATATGTGTGAGCCACAGCACAGGAATAAGCATAGAAGTGATTATCTGAAATAGAACACATGGTTTCATGGACAAATCAGAGTTAAAAGCTGAGAATACAATTCAGAGAAAAGTGACCATCAAAGCAATGATACCTTTGCAGAATATTTTAATGGATGTGTTTGGGGCAATGCTGATCTGTCAAGTACAGTGAAAAAGGCAATGTTATAATCTAGACACAAGGAGGTTGTCAACATGGGAACATGTAAAACAACAGCAAAACACCATTATATTGGAGAATTTAGGTTAAAAAAAAATTAGATGTGCTATATTCAGACATCATGTGCAGATTTCTAGAGAAAGACAAGTTTAGGTTTGAGTTTACCTTCACCATCTTCCCTCCCTCCAAGATTGCTTCTAACCACTAAGCTAACTGGGAAGTCACACCTGCCTTTGATCTTTGTGTGATTCTTAATTCTCAGTCCTAATTTCCATTGCTTTACTTTTATAAACATTTCAAAAAAGGTAACTATTAAAGTAAGAAAAAGTGGAAAATAACTTTATTGTAGAATAAACACTTAAAAAGAGGCTGCCCGTAAGCCTAGATGAAAAGGGAGGAAGGTATTAATGATTCATTCTCTGGGCCTTAGCTTTCATGTTTTCTTCAGTGTAGCAATATTTTCAGAAGATTCTGATGTGATTTGAGATGGGCTGTGATGTGTGCCTTGCATGGTGTAGTGGACAAGTGGAGACCATGATTAAGTTTTGATTTTTAATTTTTCTGTTTTCCCCTAGGCTCTGCCATTACATTTGGACTGACAGCTCCAAAGTTCTGAGACTTAAACTGTGAACCAGAAGGGATTCCTGGACCTTAAGGCAGTGTTGTCGGAGGCTTTATGGAGCTTCATAGATAACAAGTCTTGGCTTGTTATCACACAGTTGTATACACCTGAGCATAAGTTAAAATGTCCACAATTTTACTTTCTTCTTGACTCATAATAGTAACACTTTCATCCCATAGGCCTAACAAAGTCCCATCATGCATGCTCTTTCCCTCTGACATATGTTAATATTGTCTTTACCATAAGCACAAAAACATCCATCTTTAAATAATATTACAACTTCCTAATTCATTATCCCTGCTCATAACACTGTTTTACTTCAAATGGGTCAATTTTATCTGTCAATATGAGCATCTATTGAAATATAACCCAAAATTTTGTATTAATAAATGCTATCAGATGATCTCTTATCCTTTTAGGAGTTCTGAAAGACATCTTGTTTTCATTCTCTCTGTTTCCTAGGAAATTACAAGAAAACACGCAACATTTGCCTTTAATATTATGAAAGCCCAGAAAAGGCTTACAAAATTCTAAGAAACTCCCATGAGCTTTGCTGATTTTTAGGTAAAAGCAAAATATTAAATGAATTTCAAGGTAATTGACAATAAAGCAGGGTCAGACAAAGTGTGTAGCATTTCAAGGTCAAAAGCAAGAGGATTCTGTGAGACCACAGCTCTGAGAGTAGACAGCAACTTTTTTTTTTTTTTTTATTGCAAAACACTCGTGTGCTGTTTCGTATTCTTTATAAGTTTTAATAAGGACAGTTCACTGGTGGATACCCAAAGTAAATACATATGGAGATACCACTTTCCCTCTTAAGCAATGTCTGCAGTATGCAGTGTTTAACATTTTTATGCCTTTGTGACTCTATGTATCCTTGATTTCATCACTCCCTTGGTAGTGCAGCTTATTTTCTGAGTTAAACAAAGGCATTGGCAGAGGAACTACAAACTGTTCTAATCTCCTGACCCTCACATTGACAGTTCAATACATTTTAGAACAACTAAAGATATGGAAGTGGAATTATGAAACAAGCAGGCACTTCAGAAGAATGTTTTATAAGTTTATTGCTTTACTGTGTAGTGCAACTGCTGTAGTTCTAACAAAGCAAGGACATACATCTGGAAAATAAAACATTATGGTAGTTGCTCACTGGAAGCAAAAGATAAAACCATCTGTCAAATACAATTGTACAGAAAATGTGAGATTATTAGTTTCTTTGGGATTTATTAATTTGATATATTTCAATTCTTATCTGCTAAATGAGGGTAAGGGAAACTGCCAGCCAACTGATGACTTGCAATCACTTTATAAACTGTTCTGGTTTTATTTTTCACCTATATCTAAAATTCATTCAGTTAACCAGGGAAAGGCTCTCTCCACTCAGCAAGCAGTTTCATGCAGTTACTCAAAGCACATATAGTCAAGCTTCAAATGTCACCACATTGCCATCTTACTGTGAATGACGGAAATTTACTTCCTATTGTTAGTGGTGCTGAAAATTGCTACTAGATTCCACAAAGTTCACAACGTATTGTCTAAACTGAAAACATTTTCAGGGAGTGAACTGACCTTTCAGAAAACTGCACTTTCATCCTTAAAATGCTGGACTATTGCAATATTTCATTTAAAAGGTTATTTAAACTTTTGTTGTTGTTGTTGTTGAAAGAAGTATCTTCATATAACTTGTGTGTCAGAAAAAAAGCACACAAAAGCAGGGAAGAATACCACTGATTACTCTGAGAGTTCTTCGGGAAAACTATGCAGAAAAGACCACAGCTACTGCTCTCCCTAAGAAAATAAATAAATAAACAAATAAATAAATAATGAAATCAGCTAATTTTAATTAAACTTTAATATTTTTGTTCAAGTCAGAAATGATACCAAGGTCTAATTTTATTAAAAGTGTTACAGAGAACGTGATTCTCTTTCCAAATATCCTGACAAAAGATGAAAGAAATAAACATTTTTCTTCCATATTACTCACTTGGAACTGAGATATAGAGAAATGGTGAATTACACACAATTAGTCAGAAAATCTGCAACAAAGGCAGTAACTTAACCCCTGCCTATACAGTTACAGTTTAATTTCCTAACAAAAAATGTCCTCCCCCACAAATTTGGATGAAAAGGAATTCATTGCTTGGATAGTGTAGCACTTATGCATCAACAAGAAAGAAAAAGACAGGAGGTCACCTGCCTGAGGAGCACTGATCACAAACAGCATTTTCCCCACTTTTTTTTTTTTTTTCTTTTAGAAAAGGGAAAGGTATTACAAATAGGATTAATCGCCTTTAAGGAGAATATGGACAACCTCATATCAGTCTACAACATCCTTACAAGGGGAATGGAGGGGCAGGCACTGATCTCTTCTCTCTGGTGACCAATAATAGGACCTGCAGAAATGGCATGAAGCTGCGACAGAAGAGGTTCAGGCTGGATGTTAAGAAAAGGTTCTCCACTGAGAGGGTGGTCAGGCACTGGAACTGGCTCCCCAGAGAATTGGTCACAGCACCAAGCCTGCTGGAGTTCAAGAAGCATTTGGACAACACTCTTTAACTAACGGTTTAATTTTTAGGTAATCCTGTGTGGAGACAGGCATTGCACTCAATGATTTTTGATGCTCCCTTCTGACTTAGGATATTCTATGATTCTATGGTTTTATAAATACTTAGTGCAAGTGTGGGTTGACTGTAGTGTTAAAGGGATCCAATTTTAGAAGAAATATCAGCCTGCCTCAGAATGATAAATGAATATGAGCTTCACTGATGGCACACATGACTGTTTTTAGTCTTAGAAGAAGTGACAGAGGAAGACAAGCAGTCATGTATGTGGCAGGGTAAGTGTATTAGAGGTGTAGCGTAAGAGAAACAAGCTGACATAAAGACCAGTGACTGTAAGGAGAGGTGATAGAAAAGAAAAGAGAATATATTAATGAAATGAGTAACCGTTCATGTTCCAGACCTTCTATAACTTTAAAGTCAATGAAGAAAAGAACATTGTTCCAGGAAACAATTGGAGAAACATGGAATTAGTAGGAGGGATAAAGAAATGCTGAGACTTCACTGTATATTTTACTAGCATAATTTTCTCATAAAAGTTGACATATATTTGATATATTTTTCATGATCACTATCATGAACATTGGGCATTTGGCATTTTCAGGGACTGATGGAAGGCTCAGACACACATTACTGGCTTAAGAAGCACAAGCACAACCCAGCCACTTTTTTCCTCTCCTGTCTCACTTACCCAGTAATGCAGATTAATGCAACTTTTTCCTTTGAAGTTTGCAAAAACATACGGTGTCTCACAACGGGTTGGGTTAAGAGTGCACACACATTAACTGAGGTTCAGCCAGTGAATGTAACTTAAGCTGGTATAACACATGTATTTCAGCCAAAGGTCTAAAACAAATATGAACTAAATGAACTGAAATTAAAAATTTAGAGACTACTACAAAATTTTTAGATCAGCAGAAAATATTTTTGGCTAAGATAGTATTTATTATACCACAGAAGGGAGTAGCAGTCTAAAGCCAACTTAAAAAGTGGGCCACTGTGTTTTTTGTAGGCAAATAAGAAGCATGTGGCCAGTGTACATAGATGCTCCATCACTGCAAAGCTTTTGAAGAAGTCCATAATGTGACTGAGGTTGTACTTATTGTTTAAATTTCTGCAAATTGTGGAAATGTGTAGATTCAAAGGGAGAAAACATAAGCTTGGTCCACACCGTAGCCCTAGCACTGGCATAGCAGCTCCTTCTGAAAGACAATTTGCTTTCCTAATATTTCCCTATGAATTAAACAACCCCTTGGATCATTTAATATCTTATTATATAATCATGTGAGTTTTGAAAGAAGAGCACAAGATAGAGAAGGAGTAATTTACTGGTGTCCTATTGCCTTGCAGGTGGTGTAGCTGCTAATATCTGCTCCATCTATGTGTAGAAAGTCATTGTTCTTTGGCATCTCTTCTTCACTCACATTTCACAGATATTGACAACTACGTGTAATATCAAATATATATATATATGTTCAACCTATAATATCTATTCTGTTGACAAAGTTGGATAAGAAAGAATTTTTTTTTTTTCTGGTAAGAAAGTATCTGCTGTACGTCAGAAAAGAATAGCATAGTGATGTCTATTTTTTTATTTTATTTTTATTTTTTATTTATTTTTTCAAGAAACCTTTTACACAGATTTATAAATAGCTGTGGAAACTAAGATGCCATGCAGCATTAACTATGGGGATAAATGTTGCCATCTAATAGTAATATATCTATGTTGCTGCATGAGGTGCACAAGTCTTAAGGTTGTTGTTTAATTCCCCTAGGTCAAAAATATGCTGTAGATGTTCAAAACATGAAAAGATACTCAGCACTGTATTGAACAAAACAGAATGCAACTATAAAAGATATTTAATAATAATAATAAACATAAAAAATACAATTGCTTTTTATGTTAAGAAAAAAAGGCAATGTATCATCAGTATTTAATGGAAAATGTTGATAAAAAGCACATCAATTTGACATTAAAAATAAGCAAAAAGTTAAATGTGTCTGAGCAAATAAAAACTATTAGGATAAGAATCCATGTTCTCACTTGAAATAGTAAAAAGTTGCTCTGGTTGTAAGTACAAACATTTACTGGTTTTATTTTCTTTTGAAAGAACTATATAGATGAAATTTTCACTCTTTTCTTTCAAGGACATTATAGTATATTGTGATTTTGAGTGGAGCTTGTTGATAAACTTCCATCAAAATCTGCTGACTATGGAATTTGTATTTTCCCTGATATAGACATTTTTTCAAGCTTTTATTTATTTATTTATCTGTTTGTTTATTTATTTTCCATTAGGGATTGAACACAGATCATTCTCTTTCAGGTGAGTGTCATGGGAATCCTTGCATCCACTGAAGCTTCTGAATTTCCTCATCAGATCTGTAGACTGTGGGACTTCTGGATCTTCTGGTTACAGAACATATGGTTCATAACAGTTGTGCAACCACTGAAAAAGATCTTCCTGGAAAGATGCCATCTACAGAAAGAGTCTGAAACACAGTAAGAAAAATAAAAAATAAATAACATCAGAAAATGCTCAAAATCAATGTTTTTAGGTACTTATTTATTACAGACCAGATCAAGCATAAGAATTTGAAGGATCAGATATTAACATTCTTTCTCATTCCACAGCTCATTGTAAGTTTATAAGTTGCTGTGTTTTCTTCACACTTACATAAACAACGCTGAGAAAGCTATATCTGTCTTATTGGTACTTATTACAGGCAGCAGAAATTCAAAGCTATTTAGGGACTACAGTACTAATTTCCATTTATTTCGCTAGGGACTCTAGCACCAAAATCCTATTCAGTAAGGCATCTATAGGCAGTTGTGAAACCACCATCATTACTCGTGTTGCTGAGTGCTTGCCAATTAATCAGTGAAAAACTTGAGAATTGAGAATGACATATTTGTCAGTCCTCCTCACTTCCCACAAATATTTTTGTTGATTTTCACTTATATGTATAATATGAAATGAGTGGAACAGTGCGCTTTACTGAATCAATACAGAGCATGATGATTTAAAGTGTCAGGACATAAGGCACAGATGGGAAAAAAAACACAAGGCAAGAATAGCAACATTACTGAGAAATGAAATAGAATCTGCTGAGAAAAATGGCATAAACACTTGGAATGACAGTAGAGAAAGTTTTGATAGAAATTTGGATAATAAAGGCAGTCAGGTAATTCACTGATGTAGCTACAGATCTCTTGTGCAGTTAGAGAAGATATGGCAGTACGCTCAGCGTGACCTGTTAGAGCTTGGCTTTAATCTTTATCAAGAGACCTGTAATTACCCCGATCCTGATTTTGATAAAAATTATGCAAAAACATGGGAGTAATTTTCTTTCCAAGGAACTACGGATTGTCAGAAAAGAGGTGGGGGAAATGAACAGTGGTATTTTTGTTTGAGTTTGTTGTTTGTTTGCTTGTTTGTTTTTTACCAAATAGTATACATGATTAGAGACAACTATTAGAGAAAACTTTGCATATAATCCAGTGACTTGAGACAGGTATAAATAAGGTTGACATTGAGAACATGAAGTATCTAGTAAACAGAATCTTTAGATTTGATTTTACTAATGAGGCTTCTTAGCAGAGAAAGAAGTACACTAGATTTGATGTCAAGAAGTCTGACTTTGAGGGAATTTGAAATGCTCAGTGGAATTCTGACCAGGATTTTCTAACACTTAGGAAATTTACTATTGAAACTGAAATAATGGAAGAAATTGCAATAAAAATCCACACGATCTCCTTGTCCAGATCACTGATAATAATATTAAAGAGAACTGGTCCCAATACTGAGCCCTTGGGGACACCACTTGTGACCAGTCTCCAACTGGATTTAACTCCATTCACCATAACTCTCTGTCAGAGTCCCTTATGATCTAAATCATCAAAAAATGTAGTCTGTGTCATTTCACAAGCATCACTGCAGATAAACTTCATGCCCTAGAAAAAAATTGCAACCCAGGAAACATTGTAATGACATGCTGCCAGAGCTAACGTGATTATTTTGTGCCAAAGTAAATGGCTATATAAATTCAGGTGTCCTTCCAGGTTCCAGCTGAATCCTTAGAATGACATGGCATTCCTACAGTTCATGTGTTGCATCTGCCAAGATCATGCACACTGAAAGAAAAGGAGGGAAGGGAGGGAGACAGGGAGACAGGGAGACAGGGAAGGAAGGAAGGAAGGAAGGAAGGAAGGAAGGAAGGAAGGAAGGAAGGAAGGAAGGAAGGAAGGAAGGAAGGAAGGAAGGGAGGGAGGGAGGGAGGAAGGGAGGGAGGGAGGGAGGGAGGGACGGAGGAGGAGATACATACTTAAACTAGACTTTTTAATTAGTGATTTCTAAAACCTAAATAGACATTTTGTCATACTTGTAAGCTGTCATGTTCCCAGTCTTCAGCTCACAGGAGAAGCTTAACTGTACTTAATACAAGTGCTATGCTGTCATTTTAAAAATAAAAAAATATCAAATTCTGCTTGTGGAGTCTGCCTGTAAACCTAAGTCAGATTCCATGAAATCTAGAGTGCATCTGTTTACAGTGTAAGGAAATTAGACTCAATAAGTTCTTTAAGTTGTTTGGCAAAGTCAAAATTTCCAGGACCTTGTTGTCATTACCGCATTCAGCAGCTCATACAAGCATATCAGCAGTAGATGGACAAGTTTTGTAAAAAACTTGTTTCTTACATTTCCCTAGGGCTTCTGACTCAGAGCTGTAAAAGCTTAGGAGTAAACTAGTAAACAGACAATGACTCAGCCATGACCACTTGCTCCCCTTTTTGATCTGTTTTATTTCCTTTCACAGAACAGTTTATTCCCCTTTGTTCCTGGTCTAAGATTTGATCATTCTCTCCAGTTCTCTAGACACTTTTTCTTACCCTTCTGCTTGCAAGAGGGATTATCATGTCAGTCTCCCATGCTCTGTTTTTCATACACAAAGTCAATAGGTTTCTCTCCCTTGCATGATAGAGAAAGGCTGTGGAAATACAGCCCTAAATCAGCTTCTATCTTCTCTTCTCCTTTCCAAAATTTAAACTATATCCTATGTTCCTTTACTGAATACTCACTTAGTCTTCAAAAAGAATAAATAAGACCAGGAGTGGATGCCTTTTTGCAATGGATGCCTGCCCAAAATGCCTGCTGGCATTTCAGGAGAGCCACAACCCCCTTTCACACAACAGGCATCATCCAGCAATGGGTACAAGCCATTAAGCCTGTGGCTGCTGTCAGGTTCTGAAGTTTGAGTTCAGCTTTGGCCCAAGGCACAGGAGGGTTATAACACCTTGTTTTTCACCACAATACAAGTAGCTGGTGCAACGACCGCTCACTTGCCAGTAATGTTCTAGGGCTGAAATGGTCCAAGGGATTCACAGTGAATGCATTCACATAACTGCTGCTTAAAAACACCAAGGGATTATACTTCATTCTGCAAGTACAAATATTAGAATATGAGATGCCCGCTCTAGGCTTTACAGACATCACTTTATTTAATCTCTGTGGCAGATCAACTTGTCTGCTTCTGTTTAATCTCAGATAGTTTACTGCTTCCCTATGTCTACCCAGTAAGGGTGAAACTTTTCTCTACTGACAAAAGTGTAAATCTGAAAATATCATGGGATTGGAATAGTTTCATTGTAGAAACCTGGTTTCTGTTTTAAACTGTTAGATGAAGAAAAGTTTAATATAGAAATAACTAAAAGGAAATGTAATTTTTGAAAAGTTAGAAGATGAAAATTCAAAAGATTGTAAGAACGCTTCCTATGTATAGATCAGGATAAATCATGATTTTAACATTAAATCTTCTTGGGGAAAAAAAAAAAAAAAAAAGAGTTCAGCCTTCAAGGAATGCATATTTCACACTCCTGACAAAATCCATTTGCCTATTTCTATTCACCAGTTGTTCACCCTGCAGGAAAAATGCCCATTTCTTTCTTACCTTTTAAATACTATAATGTCTTCAGCTAGTGGCAAGCGAGCAACAGTTTACTTCAAGCTAATACTTTTTCAGTCACATGAGTCCTGATATTTAAAGTATTTTAATCAATATGAAAGAATAACAGATGCTGAGCTCTCCAAATACAATGATATTTACAGTACAAAGCTTCTTCAATAGCAAGCTGAAAAAGAAATGCTTACAGGGCTTTTCTTTGCAAAATAAGATTTTAGCCTCAAGGTCTGCATTTATGTTCTAATCTCTCTTTTTTACAAGGAGTCTTGAATCATCAAGTTTCTCTCCCTGCCCTTTTTCTTACACAACTGGACAGTCATCCTTTTGGTTTTATATGAATTCCTCATCTGCTGCAAACATCCAAAAAAAAAAAAAAAAAAAAAAAGAAATGGGAAATAGGAAAGTCTTCTAGTTATCTCTCCCATTTCTCCACCACTGCAAGGCCATCCATTCTTTACTTTATACTTAGTGTGATGGTGAGTCTATTCTAACTGACCTTAGTGGAAACGTCTTTATTTTTCTGTAGCCAGTTCCTTCAATTACAAAATTCTGCTGTTAAGAAACCTTACTTTGGATGATGTTTTCCAGGGATTCTTTGTTTCCAACAAAACATTATCAGTGACATTTTCTTTAATTGGAGAAAACACTGTGAATACTGTGTCAGGAATTGTTCTGCACCTAAGTGACCCTGAATGCCTTTAAAAAAAAAAAACAAAACAAACAAACAAACAAAAAAAAAAAAAAAAAAACAGTTCCCTCATATGTGGGATTTCTGACTCGTAAATTACACATTGTCTAAAACAATCTATCACTGGAAAAAGGGACAAATCACCCACTTCTGACTTTACCAGTGAAAGCTGGGCAGAGAGGATCAAGGAAAAATAAAAATTTGCAATCCAGAGAAAAGGTGAAAGAAACAAGACCAGAAGAGAGAGAAGAATAGAAGCAACCGGTACAGTTGGATTGATGAAAAATCTGGATAGCTGTTAGTTTAAAATCAATAGTATGTTCAGTCATGTGGTAAGTAGAATTGCATGTGTTTGAACAAGTTATTGATGTGGGTGTTTATTTATTTAGCTGTATGCAAGGTACCACCAGCCAAACTTCAACAGAGTGATTAATGTGGCTGCAAAGTTCTTGTAGCATCAGCTGGGAGTTCTGTTTCAGGATGTTGTTACTGTCCACTTACAATGGCCATGAAAGTGTTAGCAAGAAGCGCATATAAATATCTTGTCTTTTGAGTGCTAACCACTGACAGCTAAGGATGAAAGGGAAGTTCTGCAAAGGGAAGTTCTACAGTAGAAATGTCAACTCAACCTTTTGGTGGAATTTATTTTGGAACTCTTTATTTTTTAGTTCACAGCGGTACTTGGGATTTCCAATTATATGACACAGCAAGAGAGCTAGATACTTAAGAATTGTGATGAGAAATACTTTTTGACGCAGCCAGTATGAAATGTTGAAGACTGGTTAGTCTAAGGTCTTGACTCAAATCATGTCCATGGGACAAAAGATATAAGCCTTTTCTCCTGAGAACCTGATGGTTCTCCTTTAACAGAACACCAGTTAGTGCATTAAAGTGAGATGAAAGATAACTAATTTTGAATCCTTTTTCTGATTCAGGCAAAGCAAAGGCTATATTCAAGCTCTGCCAAGGAGTAATTATTGTCCTCCTATTCACGTGACAGAGCGGTTCACTTTCATGGCTGCTTTTCACATGGCTGCTCAGAAGGTCAGGGTCCGAGTATGAACCACAGAGAAAATTTATTTCACAATAAGACACATTCAAAGCACATTCTGCACCTTGACTGTTGGACTACACAGAATAATTATGGGCTTTCTTCGGTTTCTTTTTTTTTTTTTACTCTCTCTCCTCTCTCTCCCTCCCCCCCCCTCCCCCCCCCCAAAAAAAAAAAAAAAAAAAAAACAAGACAGGACCAAACCCCAGAATGGGTCTTAAAACTGTGTTTAGGGGACTCACCTGCAAGGTAGTAGGCAAAGATGTCAAACCCACATCTGCACTACAGAGATAATAACTTTGAAATAAAGCGTTATATTTCCTAATAATTGTTCATTGCCATATTCACTCTTTTTGAATTTTTAATGTTGATTAGTATTTTCTCTATTCTGAGCAGGATTTTTGTCCTGATTCTAAGACAGTGCTCCTAACACTTCTTTTTTTTTTTTTTTTTTTTTTTTTTTAATAAAAGTAGTATGTTCCTGTGGAAGAAAAGAGTACTTTAGAAAAATCAGCACTTTTTTTCCTGACAAAAGGTACTCTATGAGGCACACATGTGGGTTATTCCTGAAATATTGAAATCAAAGAAAAGATATTAATGGTAGACTGATTTGGATTTAAATTATAATGAAATAATTATCTCAGTTTTCCTCTTTACTGAATGTATGAGGAGCTAAGTCCTCAAGTCCTCAAGAGCAGAGCTCAAAGGAATGATTTGATTTCTGCACCAAATTCATATTTTATCGTCCATAAATAATTATCTGTCTGTCTAGTAAACCACTTTATACAGAAACTAAAAAAAAAAAAAAAGTAAAAAAAAAAAGTGTAAATTAATGTCACCCAGCAGCAGAGAAATAAATGAGATCCTATCTCCTATCAATTCCTCTTCTACTACCAGAAAAACAGAACAGAACAGGTAAAATCTACATCAGCTTCAGAACTTTAAAGTTGACATGTATAGAATACTCTAAACTTTTCTGACAATTTTGTGGTACTGCCTAAAGAGAGGTTAGAAAGAAATGTGACTGAAATGGCTATTCTGGGACAAATTTGACCCATTTTAAATTTCGGTAGGTTTTCTAGGTGTTATTGGGAACAAAATTTTTTTATTCCCAGTCAAAAACACACCCAGTTCTGACTGTCCACTTCTAGCCTTTGTGTGCTTGCCTGCCTATTTCCTTGTTATTTACACCATTAAAGGACAAATCTTTATACAGACTGCAGTTACAGCCTCCATAACCTTAAATGCATTTGATGAGGAAGGATAATGAAATTCATTTTTGACCCTTATTCTGAACCAGGTTGCAGATTTCTATCACTTGTTTTGTAATTTTTAAGACTTTCATTATTTTTTCATGTTTTGTGACAGAATTTGCTGGACAAATATTTATAATAATAATAAATAATAATAATAAAATATTTACTATGTTTTAAATCATAGAAACATAGAATAATGGCCTGGGTTGAAAGGGGCCTTAAAGATCATTTAGTTCCAATTCCCCCTGCCACAGGCAGGGTTGCCACCCACTAGATCAGGTTTGCCATGACAAAGAATGTCCTCTTCAAATTCAGCATTACCATAAATTTCAGGTGTTCTGATGGCAACTTCAGTATTCTATATGATAAATAGAAATTGTACCAACAACCTATTCTGTAAAGTAGCATATATACTGGGGAGGAAGAAGAAGGCAACCTCTTCCTTTTCACTAACACACAAACTTCACACAAACAAACAAAGAAACAAACAAAACAACGTTCGGTAAATTAGGCAGTATGGAGGATGAGGAAAAAAAAGGAAATCTTTTTTAATTACAGTAGTAGTACTTCAGAGGATTTATGTGTTTGGAATTGTATTTTCAGATCAAGCAGAATTATACATTGTGAATATAAGAGAACTTCTAAGTCAGTAGAAAAAGGAGAAGAAAAAAAAAAAAGAGCTTTCTAACTTCTGCTGCTTTGCTATTGATGCTAACTTGTTTACATACTCCTGTATGGTACTCCAAAATAATCAGCATAAAAAGAAAAACAAAGTAATTTGGCATTGGGAAATCCTAAAACATTTTAGCTTAGAAAACTTTCTCCATGTTCAGTCCTCCACAGCTCTTTCTTTGCATTGCTACACTGTGCAGTTTTTCTACAAAAGGATTATCAACAGTCTTGGGTTTCTATCTCTTACTATTGACTAGGGTTAGCAAAGACAAAACATCTGCACAGCCTGGCAGTTGCTGGGAACTTAAACAACCTTTGCTTTGTTTGGCCACAGGGATCAGAGAAAAAGAGAAGTAACTCAGTAGCAGGACAGAATAGTCTTTTTAAGCAGGATATAACAGTAAAATAAGTGTTTTCTACACAGACTTTCCAAAGAAATAAATAAAGCTAAAACTATTTTTTTACAAATGATTGCTGAAATATGTTGGAAGTTATTTTTTTTTCTTTTGTTATATTAAAAAGTCCTGAATAACTGAAATTAAAAACAGACATACAAATAACTGAACGTACATAATATTAGAACACCTTGGTTTAAAGTATGTAATATAAGCTACTGCTGCTTCCAGTTTTTACCCTTCTCCATATTTGTGTGTTTGGAAAACTGAACAAGAAAAATAATTATTTTTCAGAAACTCAAAAGTATCACAATGTATGACCATATGATATGATTTTTTTCACAGAATCACAGAATCATCTAGGTTGGAAGAGACCTCCAAGATCACCGAGTCCAACCTCTGACCTAACACTAACAAGTCCTCCTCTAAACCATATCACTAAGCTCTACATCTAAACGTCTCTTAAAGACCTCCAGGGATGGTGACTCAACCACTTCCCTGGGCAGCCCATTCCAATGCCTAACAACCCTTTCGGTAAAGAAGTTCTTCCTAATATCCAACCTAAACCTCCCTTGGCGCAACTTTAGCCCATTCCCCCTCGTCCTGTCACCAGGCACGTGGGAGAATAGACCAACCCCTACCTCGCTACAGCCTCCTTTAAGGTACCTGTAGAGAGCGATGAGGTCTCCCCTGAGCCTCCTCTTCTCTAGGCTGAACAATCCCAGCTCCCTCAGCCGCTCCTCGTAAGACTTGTTCTCCAGACCCCTCACCAGCTTCGTTGCCCTTCTCTGGACTCTCTCGAGCACCTCCATGTCCTTCTTGTAGCGAGGGGCCCAAAACTGAACACAGTACTCGAGGTGTGGCCTCACCAGAGCCGAGTACGAGTTTTTCTTTTTATAATTTTTATCACGGGTTCTTATTAGAACATTCTCAAATGCTATTTAAATGTTCTGTAACTCAAAATCTTCTAATTGGCCTACTAGCCAGATCTTCCAGGAAACATCACTGTCTTGGCAATAGCTGAGAGAATTACACCTTTCACAGAGGGCTGAGAATATATGGTCCTACATTCTCTTCCTGCCACAGGAAAAAAAAAAAAATAAAATAAAATAAATAAAAAAATAAAAAAGACCCATCCATATACAAGTATGTTACATATCTATGTAACATTTACATTAGCAGTTCTGTGTGAGAGACGTAACTGCACATCATTATTTTCAATAGCTCAGTTTGGTTTATATGTTGCTGGGCTGCTAAAGGATGCATCTCGGCTTTCACAATACAAGATGATCAATTTATGACCTGTTAGAGTTAATGGACATAAACAAAAATGTCTTGGGTGGAATTCATTTTGGTCTTGGAATGGTTTCTAAAGTTTATCAGAAGGCATCCACTGTTCAAGACCGTCTGAGGTTGATCCCGTGTAGGTGAATATAACTATTATATCAGAGTATCTGACAAATTCTGTCCTGGAGGATATCTCTTCAAGAAAAAACATGCTATTGATGAACCTTGCTGTCTAATAGGAATAGTTTGCTTTGTAGGTTCCCTATTATGCTGAGATTTAAAGAATCATACTCCTGTATCTTCACTTAAAGGACAATCATAGAACAATGAAGTCTAGTCTTCCATAGGTTATACAATATTTTCCCTTGGGTGTAATCAAGTATTCACAATATATCATACAAACTTCCACCTTAAATAGTCTTAAGAATTATGCACATGCACATACACAAATATGTATATGTATGTGTGTGTTCATGTATGCACATATATATGTATGCACATACATACTCAAAGCATAAAAACTATATATATGTGCATTCATGCTCAAAGCATATCTTAATTTTAAGCAACAGAAGTAAGCAAATAAATAAAAAAGATCAGTCTTATTTTTTTTATTTTAATGCAATAATGTCAGCTAAATATTATCCCATAGCTATCATTCATGTTTACAGCAGAATTCTTATTTTAATGTGTCTTATCTGATTGCTTATGTTTGCTTTTATTGCACATATCTCTTTGATCTCTAACCAGCTATAATTATTATGTTTTCAACATGTTTTATGTTTCTATAACTGCTATGATCTATCAGATTTGGTACTTATACTGTCAACTCCAGGCCTTTCATGTTCTTTCATCTTTGTTGCGGGTGTCCTTTTTGTTATGCTTGTTTATGGAATCTAATATTAACATTTAAGTGCATATTTCAAAGACAATGGACCAAAAGATGTCAAACATGCATTCACTTTATAATTTATCTATATTGAGTATTTTTGCTACAGAAGTGCACAGTAAGCACCTAATTGATATGGTCTGCCTCTTTTTTTGCTAATACCAGTTATTTATTGCTGTACTTAGATGGGTGTGCAGTAATCACAGAGTAGGCTTTGCACCTACAGACACAACCACTAAATTCAGTTTTCCTTTTGATGTTTTGGTTTTCTTTTCATCCTGTTTAGTTGGTTGGATTTGGTTTCTGGTTATCTTTACAGTGCTCAAGTGGAAGGCATCTTTATAATGTAGAGCCCAAGATATTTCTTGGATTGGTGCTAAAAGGATGATTCCCTTTTACCGCCTGCTTGTCCAACTGCTTTCATTCCTTATATCTCAATGCAGGAAATCTCAGTAGTACAAGAGAATGAATGAAATGTTGTTAACATGATTCGAATAAAACTTGAATAAGGTATGTTCACCACTAAAATCACATGTAATAAGTGCAGACACATAGGTGTTGAGTGCTTAATTAATGCTTGAAAGAATATTCATCATCACAAGCCACAAAATGTGTACCATTTAGTATGCAAATTCAGCTTGTTACGTCCTGGTAAAAGAAAGCTGTTATTACAAATGGATAAGACTGATCTCACACTAATTTGTCAGGAAAATAATAATAATAATAAAAAAATGCACTTCACTCAAAGTATGTTGAGGTCACAGAGTCATACATTCCAAAATTAATATGTGGGGTCAATGACTGCCATAATGACTTCTGAGCCATTTGAGGCATTTCACAACATTTAAAGTAACAGCATAGATGTTATTAAAGGAAGAATTTGATGACTAATATAGGAAAGGTAACTGAAGTTATATACAGAACTTCCATATAATTTCAGGTAGTGTTGAATGAACGATTCAGTTAGATAGGTTAAGAGAACAAATCTCAGGGGAAAAGAGAACAATGCAAATAGTGTTGATTTAGCAGGCCCTCCTGCAAGTCCTTACTGAATCCCACATGAACAATTTCACCTTTCCTAGTAATTAAAAGAGGAATCCATGTAACACTGATTTTGTGGTACTTTCGTCTCATGGGACCCTGTAGTATTGGAGGTAAAGTACAGATGCAACAAAGAATACAGTGAATTCTTTATTCATAAATTAATTCAACAATCTCTGCAAACACATACCCTAATTTGATCATTCTCTTCTACACATGGAGAAAAATGAGAAAAATTCAACATTAGTCCCCATTTTATGGGCAAAACTTGTGAAGCCCCTTCCTTCCCTCAGATAGGAGAGAACATAAAACAATAATTAGTAATGATAATAGACAATAAAAGATATAAAAGAGATTGAGACACCAGTGTGAACTAACACAATCCTGTAGCTCCAGTAGCATATGCAGATGTTAGCATTTCTACTTGCATTTGCTTTTTTGTAGGTCATTTTGGAACATGTAAGGACACTGATACACAATTTTACTTTCTAAGTGATTTATTTTTCAAGGTAACTTTGTCTGCTGGTATTTTCGTTTTTGGCTCTTTAATCTTCCATGCAAAAAATGGAAGAACCCTCTCAACAGCCTTTTAGCAGAATCTGAAAATCTTGTTTTTTTCTAGCCATTTTTGGTCATACCTAGAAAACAATGTTAATGGTATTAACATAACTCTTCTATTTGGTATATGGTATAATATACATACTATGGTATACTACGGTATACCTCTATTGGTAATGGTATACTATTCTATTCTTTGGCCTATCTTCCAGACTCTTTCCTTTTTTCTTTTTCTTTCTTTTTCTTTCTTTCTTCTTTTTCTTTTTCTTTTCCTTTTTCTTTTTCTTTTTCTCTTTTTTTCTTTTTCTTTTTCTTTTTCTTTCTTTTCCTTTTTCTTTTTCTTTTTCTTTTTCTTTTTCTTTTTCTTTCTTTTTCTTTTTCTTTTTCTTTTTCTTTTTCTTTTTCTTTCTTTTTCTTTTTCTTTTTCTTTTTCTTTTTCTTTTTCTTTCTTGTTCTTTTTCTTTTTTTCTTTTTCTTTTTCTTTCTTTTTCTTTTTCTTTTTTTCTTTTCCTTTTCCTTTCTTTTCCTTTTCCTTTTCCTTTTCCTTTTCCTTTTCCTTTTCCTTTTCCTTTTCCTTTTCCTTTTCCCTTTTTTTTCTTTTCTTTTTCTTTTTCTTTCTTTCTTTTTCTTTTTCTTTTTCTTTCTTGTTCTTTTTCTTTCTTGTTCTTTTTCTTTTTTTCTTTCTTTTTCTTTCTTTCTTTTTTCTTTCATTTTTCTCTTTTTCTTTTACTTTCTTTCTTTCTTTCTTTCTTTCTTTCTTTTTTCTCTCTTTCTCTCTTTCTCTCTTTCTCTCTTTCTCTTTCCTCCTTCCTTCCTTCCTTCCTTCCTTCCTTCCTTCCTTCCTTCCTTCCTTCCTTCCTTCCCTCCATCCTTCCTTCCTGCCTCCCTTCCTCCCTCCCTTCCTCCCTCCCTCCCTTCCTCCCCTCCTCCCCCTATTAAACCTCTCAAAATGATTAGTCTTTTTTTTTTTTTTTTTTTTTTTTTTTTTGTAGCATTCTGGCCCTTTTTACTTCTTTTACAAAATTACTACAAGTGCTTGTTGTGATGGAGCTATCACAAATGTCCACAAACACCACAAACACTACATCAGTTCTTTCTGCTTAGGGCTACAACGCTGTTTTGTTTAGCATTTAACCCTTTTCCTTAGCATTTGTATGCCATTTTAGGCTCTTCATATGACAGTCACTAAAGAAATGCAATGCTTTAAAACCAAAGCATGCTGTGCAAGCAGAAAAATAGTTATTCTTATTTAGAAATACAGAAACTGAGGCACAGTGAGGCATTTTTATTAACAAAAAGTCTCACAGTGAGTTATTCAAGCACTTAACAGAACTTGCATATTCTTTTTCCCCAACGCTTTATTGTAAGCATCAGACTTTTCATACAATCTGCTCGATTATAAAATGGCCTATAGTTAGCCAAAGTTATGAATAGAGAAATCAGAAAGTGGTAAAGAAAGAATGCATTGGGGTAATCAGACTTCAAAGAGCTCTATTCATTTTTGGCATCATCTTACATCTTTTACATCTTACATGATGTAAAACCTGCTTTATTATGCAGAATTAACATTGGGAAATATCTTAATAACCAATCAGATTGAATTCAGTAATCATCTCTTAATTTAATGAGGATATCATTCTATAGCTGTAAAAATCTGGTTTAGTCCATTTTACTACTTTTATCATAGCAATTACATCAACATAAACAACAATTAGGTGACTCAACATTCAGTAGGCAAATTGCTAGCTTCCATTAAAGTAGGTTTATGGCCCTCTTGAGCAAGACTTCTTAGTGGCAAACTATATTGACACCAAATTCTGAGACTTAAATTTCTTCTGCTTAAATTTCTTTGCATAATTTCTTCAGTATTTCTATCTATTCTACTAACATAAATCAAAACAACTCTGTGATATGGGTTTATATTGTAATGTCCGATGTGGTTATTACTTTGAGGCCTGACTCCTTCCAACAGTTCTTTTTTTTCTTATTATTATTAAGACCACAATGTAGATTGACAGTTTACCTTCTGGATTTTTTTTTTCTTTAGTTATTTTCAGGACTTGCTAACAGAGGCTAGGTGTTTTTGTTTTTGTTGTTGTTTTATTTTGAGTATACAATCAGTAAACTGACTGCATGTGAATTTGTATACACTGTACTGGAAAACATAAAGTGACTCCTCATGTACTAGGCCAGAGTGTTTGCATAGGTTTTCTCAGAGCCATTCATTCAGCATCACTGTGTAATCTCATCCTGGGGCTTTAATATAGTGGGAGTAAATTGTAATGATATATTACCTCTAGCAAAAGTACTATCTCAGATTCCCATTTTTGTCTCCTCCTGGCTGGTCACTTCCACTCAAATAGCAGTTTGCTGCTGTCTTAGTTGTGTTGACATAACTGTGAGCAGAAACATGCTGTAAATCAGCTCACTGAAATTATTTGGTTAAAATAAATAAATAAATAAAAGCTTCAGAAAGATTATATTTTTATACTGTGATCATTTGGAGATTTTGGTAACAAAGGTCTGGTAAGTGTTTCAGCATAACAATGGGCACTGAGCTACTTTGGGGAGGGGGAAAGAAGGCCTGGAAGTGGAAGGATAAGCAGAAACTCATTCAGCGTTTTTCAGCTTAGAAACAACCAAGTATCTGCTTGTGGGACGGGAGATAGAAGGTTATAGGACAGCTTGACAGGGATTAAAACAGAACACTCATTTTCATATATATTTTTAGTGAAATGGATAATGGATAATTCCATTTGCTATGCTTAAAAACACCACTTCAGAACACAGTAGCACTGAAGGAATCTAGCTTCCTTTGCAGTGGATCAGTGAAAACCTTGTATGTACTACAACTATTAAACATATAGCAACGGTTTCAAGAGTCCTGCTCTTAATCATGGTGTACGACAACAAGATTTTCAAACTAGATGAAGGGTGGCTTCATTGTCATCATGGATAGGTCCTTGTAGCCATGTTCATTTCTGACCATGTCCAGGCTTCTCTACCAAAAGATGGTAAATTAAGCCAGAGCACTGGATCCCTGATCATCCATCCAATTCTACTGTTAGCTCACTGAGTTCTTTTAGATAGTTCCATTTAGCTTTCCCTAAATCTGTTGTAGAAAGGGCTAGCACAAAGTGAGCCACTATACTTTGTTTATTGTTGTTGTTTGTTGTTGTTCTGTTTGTTGTTTGTTTGTTTGTTTTGGTTGGTTTTGTTTGTTTGGTTTGGTTTGGTTTTAATCAAGCAGCATAGACAGAGCCTGTCAAATTTCTGTTTTTCGCCAATCCTTGTATGACAATGTAAACTGCTTTTCAACTACTAGGGCATGACTTGCTGTACCGAGCAATGTAGTTTATATGCCTGGCTGCAGGAAAGGATTCTCAGTTGAGACTTGTAAGTAAGAAAGTTATATATTCTTGGGCCTGAACAAGGAACACGAGCTTAAATCTCTGCAGTCTTCCTGTTTTTTCACATCCTGCTCTGGTCTTGGGTAGTTTAGCTGGTTTCCTGCTCAGCTAGCAATCTTCTGAAAATATGTGTCTGGGCACTTTATGAAAAGCCTGTGTGCTTAACTTGGAAAAGAAGGTCTTGTGGAAACAGACTGCCTAACGAAAGAGTAGCAAAAACACTAAGTCAAAAAAGGCCCCAAATACCTTTACTTCAAGTCTGAGTAAACCATAACTTCTCTCCCACAAACTCCAGAACTAGAAATCTCTTTTGTATGACATTAGATTTCCAGAGACATATTCTGTTTTTTGTTTTGTTTTGTTTTTCAAACTTCACTCATTGCAGTTAAGAAAACAGGCATTTTCACACTAACCAAGGACTTGTTTCGTGAACAAAGCTGAAGATATTAATCTCACCTAATTTAAGGACCAAATGAAAATCTGCATATTAGATGGGTAGGTAGCCTTCCTAAGCTCTCTCTGAAGTCCACGGAGGAAGAAAAATGCTCCTCCAAGAATAA
Source organism: Cygnus olor (assembly GCF_009769625.2). Classification (NCBI taxonomy): domain Eukaryota; kingdom Metazoa; phylum Chordata; class Aves; order Anseriformes; family Anatidae; genus Cygnus; species Cygnus olor. Next base: position 175,937,487 of record NC_049169.1, read on the forward strand.
TCTGTGACTTTGACTTCTGTTCTGAAACTCCCTCAGACAATCCTCTCCAGGGAGTATGTAAGAAATATGCCTTAATAAAGAATTAAGTGTTCTTATGATTTCAGATAACTGAAGACAGTTGGCATTAGTGTTCCTCCTATTCCCAGATCCACAGCTTCAAACAAACAAACAAACAAACAAAACCACAAGGCAGTAACCCATTGTGAATGAATTTTCTTTATTATCTTTATTTAATATTAATTTGTTTGTATTTGGAATTAATGAATAAGAAAAATAAATATAAATACCTAAAAATACCTGGATTTATTTCAAAGTAGTGGAGAATTAAAATATATGAATACATGAAAAATTGTATAACAATTTTAAAAAATAGTTCAAGAAACATATAGCTCACTTCAAGGACATTGAGTCAAATTAACTTTCACACTCCGTAAAAATGTCATGAAACACAAATTAATCGGAAGAGTGTTTTTTTACTGATTCAGAGGTCTCTCCACCCCACTTCACCCTTAGGAACCATGAATATAAAATCTATAGAAAATGATTTATGTAGAGATGGTTGTCAACTATAGATCTTTAAGCAAAACTGTTTGGTTTAGACTTATTTTATGTAAAATCTCTTAGCTGCAGGATGAAATTTCTATACAAAACCAAAGAGAAACATATCCCTCACCACTTGTCCCATTCAGAATATCTATTAATCTGGTGGTCACTAACATACACCTGAGATAAAAGAAACTCAGATTTAAGTCCCAGCTCTAATTAATTGATAACCCAATCAAATGAAACACCTGCAAAAGTAGAAATTAAGAGAGATCTTACGAATAGTCTCACATCAGTGTAATTTCGAAGACTCCAAGAAGAGTAATTCTTCATTTTACTAATATATGATGAAAAGTAGCCCCACTCTGTTACTGTGGGTATCATCTTCTACCTTGTTAAAAGGTGTATTAGCATGGACCCAACTGCATAACATAATCAGAGAATAGCATTAGCACAGATTGCTAAATAAAGTAATAACAAAGAAGTGATTGCATTAATTTTGGTGAGAGAATAACACTGTTTTGACGTGTTTAAACATTGCATTGACAAAAATAAGGGCCTATGCATTGACAATCTCTCAACTGGTGCTGCATTTCTATCTCTGATAGAGAATATTTTGTTTAGGGCATCCACCATAGCTGATCATGAATGTCACTTTTTTATATTGTTGATGAGTTCACTAACTATCAGGTCCCTGGTACGTTTAAGGGTTCTCTTCCTGTGTATTTCTCATTTACCTTACACATGACGTTTTCAGAAAACCCTTGTTTTGTATTAGTACAAATAAAAAAAAAAAAAAAAGGAAAATCTTAAAAATATTCACGTTGAAAACTTTCTTGCTTGTTTCTGACTATATAGCAACAATCTGTTTTACAAGTTACCTGTAATAATTAATACTTAATTTATTGAACTGTACTTTTAAAAGCAATTTTCTATTCAATGACTTGGGTAATTACAGTGGGAAATGATTGATAACATCAGTTGGTATTAAATATTGTGCTGCTAATTACCATGCAATCTTGCATGTAGTTATTCATTAGTTACTTCTTTAATTTGAATAGCTGACAATTTACATGGAATGCTTCGGTTATAAGAATTATCATATTTTTATTCCCAAGAGAAGCCCTGCACTTCATTAGACTAGAATCATTTCATATCATTTTTCTTTCATTTTCCGACAGCAAACTACTTTGATTTGAAAGTTCTGTAGCTATAGTCAGGCAAAATATTAGGTTTTTCATTGTCAAATAACTCTATGTAATACTTGTACAGTACAAAGACACTTCTGGAATAAACAAAGTCATATTGTTATACACTGTTCTGACACTAATAAACATCTGCTTGTGGTCTCCAAGAGAACTTTGTGCTTCTGTGTCAGATTCTGGGAAATGATGCCATGCCCCTGAATATGTTTGTAGTATTAGCTGACTGCTAGAGTGGCTGTAGATGTCATTTACTTTGTAAACTGCTTCACTTTATCACTCAGGGGCAGATCATAACGTTTTAACACTGAGCCTTATATATGACTCAGACATTTAAATTTCTTGAGTCTTCTAAAAAGAGCATAAATACAAAATATACTAAATCAGTTTCATTAATGAGAGTTAAGCTTGTTTGAAAGTAACTTGTGGTAATTTGGTAAAGACAGTATATTCCCTGTGAAATATAGAACCATCTGTTGTATGGAATCTCATTATGTGGTAACGCAGTGATACATTCACTGTATAAAAACTGTGCTTAAAAATCTTTCTGTTTCACAGACAGTCAGTGTAAATGCATTTGCTTATGCACACATGCAACCAGACACCAAAGGAGATATAGACTTACACACTTCAGAACAAACAAAAAAAAAAGTTGGACTCTCAGAACATTTATCCCACATCTCAGCTCCTGCTAATGCATTGTTGTTTCACAGGCAATAAGCACTTCTCTCTTCTCCCAGTTGCACAAGAGCTAATGACCTTATCGCTGCTCCTCTTGTTAGCTTCCCCTCCTGAACCACAGTGCTAACTGCTCTTTTCTCTCTACCGTCTCACTGATTAACATAATGAAGTTAGACTCAGAATATTTGTTCCCAACCTGGATTTAGCTTGAAATGTTCTCCTGCTTTTCCCTGCCTTTGCTACAGACAGTTTCTGTATCTGAAAGACCATATGTATTTTCTGTTATCCATTCCTACAATCTTAACATCTCTTGGAAAGGGAAGCTTATCTTCTGCGAGCAAGGACAACACATGAAATTATAACTTTGGAGAAATGTGTTTTGTTCAGCTATGACAATAGCAGTACTTTTTCAAATTCAGAGTCCGTTGGGGACCCATTCGATAGTATTTACTTGGCACAGACTTGTGTAAGGCTTAGACAATCAAAACACTTTTGAGTGATGAAGTAAGCATTTCAAGGAAATTTATATGGACTATTGATTCAATCCCTATGATAACTTTAAAGAAGTAAACATATCTATATAAACATACATGTATTTTGCATCTATAAGTGACATTAGCTTGGTACATTTCATACCTTTTATTCTTCTGACCTGTGTTCTACCTATATACCATGAAACTGTTTAATTGACATTAAACTCTCAGAATAGCATTAGATATATGTCTCATAAAAATATTTCCTTTATTTTAGTCTCTGTATTCAAACATGGAAACTGAAAATGACTGGTACACAGTGTAGCAGAAATCCCTTTACTAGTGACAAGTTCAGTGCTGTAATATCACATGATCCATCAGAAATAGAAGTGCAAATTTTATTCTTGTGAAAGCCTGATATTTCTTTTTTTTTTTGATAGAACATACAACTTATCACTAGTTGTGTTACTTCCTGAGTACTTAAAAAAATAAAAAATAAAATCTTATGTGCATAAATAGAACTTTGTATTCTTTTTAATTAATATCTACAGTTTCTCATTAGTGTCTTCTCACTCTATGCATTTGGAATCACTAGCATTGGGAGTACAGAGACCGTACTGCAATAACTGCAGAAGGATCTGGGAGGAAGTCTGCTTCCTACATATTAACATAACATAGAAGTAGTTCCCCCAGGATATCAGCGAAATTCCAGTAATGTGCCCAGGGAAGAAGATGAGAGAGTTTACAGCTCAGGACCTAAAACTTTACCAAAATTAATGGTTGCTCTCCACTTTTTTTTCCCCCTCTGGAAAGAAATTCCCACCGCCTTCAACATTACCAATTTTCTCTTTATCTCAATCACCATCCCCTTATATCTTGAGCTCTTGTTTTATGACTGTCTTACTTCCCCAGTTTATCAATCTCTTAAGAACCCCTTTTATAATGAAACTTTTGTGCAGTTATGTCTCGTTCTACAGGTGTTTTTTTTTAACTTCTTTGATTCACATGTTTCTATACATGCAATCTTTGGAATTGTTGAAGTTACACCCTCTTGGTTCTCATTTTCCTCTGTTGTCTCATCCAACCTATCTTTTAAAAGGTTCTTCTTTTCTCAGTCCTCACTTCTCATGTAGCTGTGCACAGGGCAGCTTAGCCCAGACTAAAGTAATTTAACTGGGACATGAAAAAATGAAAATCTGCAGTACAAAAAAAAAAAAAAAAAAAAAAAAAAAAAAAAAAAAGCTACTACTACTACCTTATTTTATATTTCACTGAACAAAATTATACTTTTTTAGAATAGTTGAACATATGACCTATGACCTTCAGCGGTTTACATAGTAAAAAATCCATCTGCGAACTTTTCCTAAAACAGAGGAAATGTATACAATACCTTGAGTGTCTTCAACTCTCTTCAAATTATTAGGATTTGAATTTTTATGTTTCAGAAAGCTCTGGGCTTTCTAACAATTTTGGAAAGAAAAGCCAGAGAAATAAAATAAAATAAATTAAAATTAAAATTAAAAATAAATAAAATAAAATAAAATAAAATAAAATAAAATAAAAAGCCGGAGGTTGCAGGGGAAAATTCTCTATTGCTTGGTCCCTCCTTTTAAGAGGTTTTAGAGGGGTAAAAAGGGAGGAAGATTGCTATAACAGTACTATTTTACACTCACTGTATCCAAGTGTAATTCTCTGTGGTGCTGGAGACTACAGTTGACTAATAGAAATGCCTTTAGTGGAAAGTATAATATTATTAACATCTTTTCACAGACAAAAAATATGGTTGACAGCAGAAATAATTTAAAAACTAATATCCATAGTCTTACTCTTGCCAGATGCCTTAAATTAATGAAAAGAGAAGGAGATGTCTTTCTTTTGAGCTCCACTGAGTACCACACTGATTCCAAAATCACAAACTCATCTCAGAAAAAAAAAAATGTAATTAGTACTCAGCTGCCTAATCTGAACTTATTCTGTACTTATTAATAAAAGTTGCAGCATAAAGTTATTCAAAGGGAGTCCAATTTCCATGAATTACAACTAAATCAATCAACTTGCATTCCTGATTATTCTTGATACTATGAAAACATTTTGGACCTTAGAACATTTCTTTACATCAGAGATAATTGGAAAGTTTTGCAAAATTGCTAATGCAGAAATTAGTAGCAAATGACCTACAACCATTCAGTAAAGCAAAAACCGCAAAGGATTTAGGTTATACTCGGTGTTTATAAAAGTGTACTGATCTGTTTTGATTTCTTTCAACATTCCTATTTATTCATTATAATTATTATTATTTCATATTCACCACTGATTTTTAAGCTAAGCATTGTGACCTTCATAGCTCAAATGAGCTCTTAGCATGGACTTGTAATTGACATTTTAATGAGTACTATCTCATAATCTCTAACAGTATAAAAGAAAAGGTAATTGGAAACTGAGAAAAAAAAAAATCTTGATTAGTCATAATAATCATCTCCCTAACAATGTTGAAATTATCAACCCCTAGATCAGAATTATGATTGAAATAGACAAGTTATTGGTGAAAGTCTGAAATGACTTGTAAAAATGAGAATCTTCTTCTTCAAATAAATAAATAAATAAATAAATAAAATACAGTTTGAAAACTGACTAGAAAAGTAAGTCTGACACTCTTTAAAAAATCCAGGTCAGATCTGGACTGGCAGCATGAGTAAATGATGATTACAGAATAGAAGTAATCTCAGCCAAACCCTAGCATATGATTTGTGATCCTTCCCTCAGGAAAGAATTCTTTGTTTTGAGTCTGTGTATGTCAGTGACACCAAGTTTGGTGACTTGCTCTGCCCTGCACATCTGGAAGAAGGGAACAGCATTTTTGCAAAATTTTGCCCTTGGACAACTCTCGGATCAAATCATGCTCTCAGTTTGAAGAACTTCCTTGGCTACCAATTTTCACTGTAGGGAACAAAACTCATTTGTACATGATAATAATTTCCAAACTATATTATACTATGTTACATCCTGTCTCACCTTTAACAATTTTGGGAGTTGCTTAATGCCACCTATACCAAAACTGTTCCATCTGTATCATGAGCTTCCCAGGGAACTCTGCATTCCACTTCCCCTGCACCTTCAGTGAGCCGGCAATGTCTACATGCCACTGAAAACATGGATCTTCATAAAATTCCAGTGCGCAGCAGAGCAGTGTTTCATGTGATCATTCATTTATCAAAAATTTTCAGATGCAGTGGCAGCTTTCACTAAAGGAGAGGTCCTCTAAAGAGGGAAGACCTGTTTAGTATTTTAGTATTTTCAAAGGATGAATGGGGTTGAGCTTGTTGGTTCTTTTTTTTTTTTTTAACTTTTTTTTCTTGTAAAGGGAAATGCAGCACATGCTATCCAAATGCCTTTCTCATACCATGAAAAAGACAAGACTGGCTCTCAAAAACACAGTTATATTTGTTTAGTTGTGACCATCTTACTTGTTCTCTGGCTGGACTATGCAAACCAAAGGATATGCCTTTTTGAGATCACAGTACTTGGCCAAACTTCAAAGGTTAGCCCAGATGTGGTCTCAAAAAAACTGAGAAGTAACTGATAGCTGGTATAACTGAAAATAGCATAATATCTGCTGCAGGAGGCTGGAAGAGCCTGGGAACATGGGGACACACATGAATGCCTTAGAAGTTTGGTTTCACTGTAAAAGCGTGGAGAATTACTAACGGAGGTAAACTATCAATTTGAGGAGGAAAACAATGCAAACATAAATGAAAAACAACTGAGTAACTAGGCAAGCAGAAAAAATCAAGAATGATTACTTCACAGAGCATTGCCTTATTGAGAATGTATCTGTAAAATTCAAAGAGCATTGCATTCCCCTTAGTCTGTAACAAAAAAAAATTGGATGGTATAGCAGCTTAATGAATATAACGTAACAAAAGAGTATGGTACAATAGTCTGAGGAATTCAGCAATGTCTCTGGCATGCTATCTTGTTTTCATCAAGGAGGAGAGTGAAAATCACCAGGAACTCTCATATTGCGAAGTAGAAGAGGACCAGAGCCTGCTCCCAGGTGAGCCAGACAGCCTCATGCCTGTTTCCTGCAGAGAAAACTGTCTGTCTCCACAGTAGATAGCAATTGGCTTTGTGTCCCTTCTAGCCCAAGCCATGCTGCTGAAGCACTGGAATATTATGTCTTGTGTTTGTTTGTTTGCTTGTTTGTTTGTTTTCCAGTTCAGATTATCAAAAATACTGAGAAGACTGCCTTCATCATACAGGATTGATGTTTTTATTGCATGAAGCTGAAGGTATGTGTTAAGTATCCTAGGATACAAGGTTGAGCAAAGTCTACTGGGGCAGCAGTGGAGTACTATGTAGGGAGAAGTGAACCAAATCCAGTGCACAATCATTCATACTGCTTTCACTTCAGCCCACGAAGTGAACAATGTCTAGAAGTATGCTCAGACTTTGTCTTTGAGAGAGGTCATTGGAGCACTCTTACAGACGGAGTGAGCAATTGCGGTGGATGACTAGGGATGAAAGACTTACTCCCTAGATCTCTTTTGTTCAGCAGCCTGGACAAACCCTGGCATTTATAAGGCCCTGAAATAAATTGCTCAGTTTTCATATAAAGAATAATTTTGGCTTCTAGGAAATTGTTATTTCCAAAAAAAAATGTGAGAAAACAAGCTACCTGAAGAAATTCACTACTCAGCCTAAATTATTGTACCTAAAAAAGAAAAAAAATAAAAAAAAAGAGCTTGAGGATGACTTCACATATCCAGGTAGTCATCAAGACAACAGAAATGACATCTTCCCCTTGGGTTAGTCCAGAGGCACTTGCACTCACAGACTTTTCTGCTAGCTCACACAGGAAGGATCAGCTGCTGCTGCAGTTCTGTTTTGGGACGAAGAGGAACCCAGTTTTCTGTTGGTTTCTTTGTTCTTATGTTTCCTTTGATCAAATGTGCCCTATCTATCACCTTCAATAGAATAACAGAAACCCCATGATTAGAACCTTATGATCAACTTCAATACTTTTTGTTACCACGTCACATGATTTTTCGTATCATGAATTCCACCCTGGTTACTCTTCCAGACTTTATTCCAGATACAGGAGAGAAGAAGGAAGAGGAGAGGAGAAGAGAGAAGCAGAGGGATATAGTTACAGTTATAATATATACATGTATATGTTCCTATCATTACTACCAGAATGTAAGCCTTTGCCCATGCTCGTGAATATTAGAAAACAATGGACGTCTTCTGTGCCTCAACTGACAACAGCTTTTTTTGCAGATAATATGCAGATAGTGAATAACTAAGTTTGAGTGAAGGTCATAGTTCTGATGGGACTGAATTTCATCAATTTTAAAAGGTTCAATAAATAAAACTTCACTAAGAAAATATCATCTTGAGTGAATGTTTTTAATTTTAATTCTCTTTAAAACTCTCTCTGTATATATATATATTTACAGTATCAAGTGCTTATAGTGAAGAATGATTGATAAAAGTTTCTTCTGGAAACTCCAGCAACTGAATGAATCAGTTGATTCTATTTTGAGTTTTTGTATGTTAATTAGATACAGATATATTTTATCTTGTTGTTATCAATGGAATCATAGGCTAGAAAGTATATGGCATTTCTGTCTATACTGACTACCAAATAAAACCATGTCTGTTACTATGATCCTTTATACCTGTGTTCTTCTACAGCCAAATAAACAAATGTGCATTTGAGCAGATTTAGAGGTACGGATATTATAAATTGTGTTAGCTTTGTTTGCCCATGTCCGTGCCCTGTTGTGACCAGCTCACAGTTCTCCAAAGAACAAATTGCCAAGATCTGAGGAGAATTAAATTACTTTGTGAAAACCACCATTTCTTTTTCCCCTGGTCCAGAGCATTTTTGTTAGTGTCTACAAACTAATACCTAGTTTGTAAAAGTGAGAAAGAAATTTCATTTTACCAGCAATCTTTAGCCAAGTGAAAATAATCTGAGTGATCAGAAAGTAGATCATTAAAAATATATAAATATTAAAATTATGGTTGATTCTTGTCTGTTGGTGATGATATGGGCATTTATGAGAATGAAAATTCATTATGATATTTTAGGTAACATCTTCTCTAGGCTTATATCTTGTGCACATATATTAAAATGGATCAAAAAAACAAGGAAGACAAAAGTTTTGGGACCTTACTCAGTTACAAAAACAAAACTGCAATTTCCTAACATCCTTGCACAAGCACTGTGCTCTGTTTGGCTGTTAGGATGTCTGAATATATCAGGGTACTGGAATTTGCATAATTACTCTGTAGCTATATCTCTCGCTACTACCATGATAAGAAATGCATTTTTATGACTCTGTATACATAGATGAATAAAGACAAATTTAAAGTCTTCTTACCTCATTCTAAGCTAACTAGAACCCATGCCAGTCATAGTATAGGAAACTGTTTCTCTAATTTACTAATGTGCTTAAAGTAACTCTTTGTGTCTCGGGAAGAGCCTGTTACCTTCAACACAGCTCCATTGTAGCTTTTTCATTTAGGAACAAACTAATTGACACAGCTATTTTATTGCATTATCTAATCCTTTGGAAGGCATGGAGGTAGTTTGCTTTTGTGGCTATGCAGAAATCACATCAAAAATAAAATAATTATGGGAAAAGGTGAAGTATGAAAACTATTCTCACAGGGGATTATGCTTGTTTAATGACATCAAAAATGTTCTTTCATCATTTTTCTGTTGTTAGATTTTAAGTTGTATTGCATATGCTACAGGTTTGGTTCCAAACCCAAAGGCTGCCAAGATTTGAACAGCAGCCATGAACTGGGATTACCTTGCACCTAATGAATAGATAGATACCTCTGTTTGTCTTATTAATACAACAAATGATCAACTTTAACAAATGTGCCACCACCTGCTACTTAAACAACATCTAGTCACAAGCTCATCTAAGACAAAACAATCTCTGTTGATGAGAACATCCTCACATGAACAGCATTTGATGGCAGCTTAAGAAGGAGAGAATGAGTCTAGAAACAGAAGGACACACATTTAAGAAGATAAACAAGCTATTCCTTTATATACATTTTTCTTTTAAAGAAAGCAGGACAAGAGAAAAAGTAAGTACCAGGTGAACAAAATCAGTACAAAACTAAATACAAGCCCCAAAATGATAAATTAGATTAGAAATATTTGCTTTGTATATTCATATATCCCAGTGTATTTCCTTTCAAAATTATAAATAAATAAATAAATAATAAATAATAAAAATCTGATCTGACTCATCATCTCAAAAGGAAACTATAGCTATATATTCTTCTAATAACACCAATTTCATCATATTTATGAACTGTGAAATATGATTGAAAATAATGTCTTACTAAGCTTGTATGTGCAAGGTAATAGGCAACAGAAAAATTGCAGGCTTGCATAAAAATGATATAATTTGTGACAATATCAATAAGGGCTACATTTTTTATTTCACTTAAGGAAATTCTACAGAGCAATACAGAGATATGACTTCCTGCCTACCTGTCCTTAATTATGGAGCTAACAAACTCCATAGTAATTCATATGAATTACTATAGGGTAGATTTTACCAGGCCCTTCTTCTTTCACACCTTGCTGTAGTAGGATGCTTACAAAATCACAGAACAGTTCAGGTTTGCAGGGAACTTACTCACCACTTCTCTGGACAACCTATTCCAGTGTACAATCACACATTACACATTACAATACACATTGGTAAGATCCTCCTGAGCCTTCTCTTCTCTAGGGTGAACAGTTCCAGATCCCTCATCCTCTCCTTGTATGCCAGATCCTGCAGTCCTTTTATTATCTTTGTGGCCCTTTCATAGAATCATAGAATCATAGAAAGCTTTGATTGGAAGGGACCTTAAAGATCATCTCGTTCCAACCTCCTTGTCAAAGACAGGGATGCCACCCAGTAGATCACATTGCTCAGGGCCTCATCTAACCTGGTCTTGGACACCTCCAGGGATGGGGCATCCACAGATTCTCTTGGCAACCACTTCCAGTGCCTCACCACCCTCTGAGTGAAAAATTTCCTCCTAACCTGTAATCTAAATCTCCCTCTTTTAGTTTAAAACCATTCCCCCTTTTCCTGTCATTATCTGATTGAGCAAAGAGTTGCTCCCCATCTTTTTTATAAGTCCCCTTTAAGTATTGAAAAGCTGCAATGAGGTCACCCTGAAGCCTTCTCTTCTTGAGGCTGAACAGCCCCAGCTTTCTCAGCCTTTCTTTGTAGGAGAGGTGCTCCAGCCCTCTGATCATCTTTGTGGCCCTCCTCTGGACGCATTCTAACAGATCAACATACTTTTTGTGCTGTGGGCCCCAGACCTGTTTGCAGTACTCCAGGTGGGGCCTCACAAGGGCAGAATAGAGGGGGACAATCACTTCCCTCAACCTTCTGGCCACTCCTCTCTTGATGCAGCCCAGGATGCAGGTGGCCTTCTGAGCCGCAAACACGCACTTCTGGCTCATGTCGAGCTTCTTGTCCACTGGAACCCCCAAGTCCTTCTCTGCAGGGCTGCTTTCAATGAATTCTTCTCCCAGTCTGTACTCATTTCTGGGATTTCCCCAACCCAGGTGCAGCACCTTGCACATGGACTTGCTGAACCTCATTAGGTTCATCAGGGCCCAATTCTCAAGCTTGTCCAGGTCCCTTTGGATGGCATCCCTTCCTTGTATTGTATCAACTGCACCACTCAGCTTGGTGTCATCTGGAAACTTGCTGAGGGTGCACTTGATCCCACTGTCTATGTCATTGATAAATATATTAAACAGTACTGGTCCCAGGACAAACCCCTGAGGTACACCACCCATCACCTTTGGTGCACTCATTCTAGGATATCAATTTCTCTCTCACATCAGGGAGCCCAGCACTGGACACAGATGTGTCTCAGCAATACTATGTAGAGGGGAAGAGTCACCTCCCTTAGCCTGCTGAGAATGGTCTCCCTTTGCAGCTCAGGAAGCTGTTGGCCTTCTTTACCATAAGGGCTCATTGTTGGGTCATGTTCAATTTGGTGTCCACCAGAATGCTAAAGTCCTTTTCTGCAAAGTTGCTTTCCAGCTGGTCAGCCTTCTGCCTTTGCTGGTGCATACAGTTATTCCTTCACAGGTGACAGACTTGGGATTTCTCTTGAACTTCTCAAGTTCCTGTTTCCTGATTGGATGCTAGTAACCCCATCTGGTATATCATTTGTTTTTCCCTGTTCTGTATTATCTGCAAATTTGCTGGTGCAAGAGGGTTCACTCTGTCTCATTATCCACATCATTAATGAAGATGTTAAACAGTAGTGAAGACAATATTGACCCCTGAGGTACTCTACTAGTGACCAGCCTCTAGGTGGACTTCGTGTTATTGATAACAACCCTTTGTCAGTTGAATGCATTTTCAGTTAATCTCACTGGCAATTTATCTAGTCTCTACTTCATCATTTGTTTTCAGGGTGACAGTGTTGAAAGCTTCAAAAACTGAAGTCAATATAAACATCATCTACTGCTCTGCCTTCATCCATGCAGACAACCATTTAGTCACAAAAAACTCTCAGGTTCATCAGGCATGACTTCTACATAAACCCATTCTGACTGCTCCTAATCATCTTCTCATTCTCTGTATGTCTGAAAATGGTTTCAAAGCTTATTTGCTCCATCATCTTCTCAGTGATTAAGGTTAGAATAGCTGGCTGGTAGCTCCCTAGATCCTCCCTCTTGCCCTTCTTGAAGATGCAAATCACATTTCCTTTCTTTCAGTCCTCAGGAACCTCACATGATCATCATGAACTTTCTGAGATAACTGAGAATGTCCTCACAGTGACATTGGCCAGCTCCCTCAGCTCTCAGCCCTACATCCCTTCAGGTCATGTGCTGTGAGACTGTATACACATATGCATGCGTGAGCATTGCATTGCTAAATGGCATTTATGAATGTATAACAGTTAGCAAACTTTATCATCCCGATTAAACCTGTTACACACAACAAATACAAAAGCAGTATTTGTTAAAATGCAGCACCTTTTTGATCCTGCAGCACCTACATGACCCAAGTTACACATATGTTTTTCCCAAGGTGATTGTTTCTGGGAGCATGAAGATTTGATTCAGTCCCAAGACGTAGTGCCATAATTCTGCTTTAACTACCTAGAGATGGTACACTAGTTATATCAATGACTGAGAAGAGAGTCACAAAACTAGATGGAGGTTGCCATACTAAATAAAACCTAAACTTGCCTACCCAGTGAATGTGCACCCATATGCTAGAGACGCCACACGTCCCATTCAGCAATGTAGCTATTTTTCTTCTAAAACACACTTTGTGAAAAACTGTAGGAATGCTCATTACAGTGATCCTTAAAGCCACCATTAAAACATATCAGAAATTTAGAGAAGAATGTGTATGTTTTAGGTAGTATGTTTATGATGGTAGTATGTTTATGTTTTAGATAGTATGTTTATGATGACCTTGGACCTATGACCTTGGACAGCTGCTAGATGCCCAGCCTGCTGCTCTCTTGCTCCCCCATCTTAACAGGGCAGAGGGGAGAAAATAAATTGAAAAAGCTCATAGGTTTGAATAAGGTTTGTGACTTACTGTAACAGGCAAAACAGACTCGATTTCAGGAGAGTTATTTTAATATAATAACAATGAAAATAGATTTGGATAGTGAGAAACAAAGACAAATTAAAACAGAACTTCATCCCATCCCCTTTTTTTCCCCCCATCTCACCTTCACTCCTTCATTCCCAACTCCTTTAACTCCTTCTATCAAGTCATGAAGGAGGGATTCAGAATGAGAGGTTGTGGTCATTCCATAGCAGTTCCTCTCTGCTGCTCCTTTCACCTCACATTTTTCCCAGTGCTCCAGTACAGGTCCTTTCCATAGGCTGCAGTCCTTCGGGATAAACCTGCTCCAATATGCACTACCCACAGGCTGCACTTCCTTCAGGAAATAAGGACCTGCTCCACCACAATTCCTCCATGGGCTACAACGGATATATCTGATCCAACACCTGGAGAACAACATCCTCCTCCTCCTTCTCCTCCTCATTGTCCTCCTCCTCCCCGTCCTCCTCTGCCTGGAACCATCTGTGGTTGCCACAGGGAGACCCCGGCCTCTACTCACAGAGTCCCTGCAGTTCCCCGTTACTAACACCTGGACACCTGCACCCAATACAGTGTTCAGTACATCTTAATCCACAGCATGTAAGTTAAAGAGAAATCCAACTCTCAGGCACTAAATGCAGTTTATGGTAGCTAAAGTTCTTGGATTATATCCCTTTGAATCAAACTTACATTGGGTTTACACAGCAAGATTTTGTTAGTGGCATAGTGGGTTTATGTGGCAAGCTTTTGGTAGCAGGGGGCCATTGAGGTGGCTTCTGTGAGAAGAATCTAGAAGCTGCCTCATGTTAGATAAGGGCCCTGCTGCTGACCAGAGCCAAGCCAATAAGCAATGTTGTTTGAGCCTCTGTGAGAGCATATTTAAGAAAAACAACAACAACAACAAAACTGCCACACAGCAGCTGAGAGGAGTGAGAAACAGCCTTGCAGGCACCAAGATCAGTGAAGAAGGAGGGGGAGAGGTGCTCCAGGTGCCGGAGCAGAAGTCCCCTGTGGCCTGTGGTGAGAACCATGGTGAAGTAGGCTGTCCCCCTGCAGCCCATGGAGTACCACGGTAGAGCAGGGTTCCACGCTGCAGCCTGTGGAGGAGCCCACGGGGGAGCAGGTGGACCTGCACTGACGGAGGCGGCAGCCTGTGGAGGACCCCCACTGGAGCAGATTCCAGGCTGGACCTGTAGCCCATGGGGAGGAGACCACGCAGGAGTAGGGAATCTGGGGGGAGCTGCTGCCCGTGGGGGACCTGTGCTGGAGCAGTTTGGGAAGGACGGCATCCTGTGGGAGGGACCTCACATGGAGCAGAGGCAGAGAGTGACCGAGAAGGAGCGGCAGAGACAACGTGCTGTAGACTGACCACAACCCCCATTCCCCCATTCCCCTGCACCGCTCCGGGTGAGGAGGTGGAAGAGGGTGGATGGGGGGAAGGCATTTTTGGTTTCTTTCCTTTGTTTCTCACTTCTCTAGCTTGTTAGTAATAGGCAATAAATCTTACTATCTCCCTACTCTGAGTCTGTTTTGCCCGTCACAAAAATTGTTGAGCGGTCTCCCCATCCTTATCTCAAACCTTGACCTCTTTGTGTCACATTTTCTCCCCCTTCCTCTTTGAGGAGGGGGAGTGAGAGAGCGACCATGGTGGAACTCGGCTGCCCACCCAAGCGGACAGGGGGAGGAAGGGCTGCAGTAGTGGCCTGTGTCAGAAGAGCCCAGAGGCTGCCCTGGGAAAACAGTAGCTGGGAGAGAAGTTTCAGAAAATGTAGAGAGAAACAATCCCACATACCCCAAGGTCAGTGCAGAAGGAGGGCAGGAGGTGCTCCAGGCATGCAGCACAAGTTCCCCTGCAGCCTCTGGAGAGGCCCCTGGTGGAGCAGGCTGTCCCCCTGCAGCCCATGGGTCCCACATGGAGCAGATCTCCACGCTGCAGCCTGTGGAGGAGCTCCCAGTGGAGCAGGTGGATGTGGCTTGGAGGAGGCTGCGGCCCATGGAAAGCCCCTGCAGGAGCAGGCCCCAGGCCAGAGCTGCAGCCCGTGGAGAGGAGACCACGCAGGAGCAGGAGGTCTGGGGGGAGCTGCCACCCATGAGGGACCGGTGCTGGAGCAGTTTGCTCCTGATGGATGGACCCCATGGTACGGACCCATACGGGAGCAGTTCTTGAAGAGTTGCTGCCTGTGGGAAGCCCATGGAGGATCAGTTTGGGAAGGATGGCATCCTGTGGGAGGGACCCCACGCTGGGGCAGGGGCAGAGCATGACCAAGAAGGAATGGAAAAGATGAATCATTACGGACTGACCTCATCCCCCATTCCCTGTTCCCCAGTGCTGCCCCGGGAGAGGAGTTAGAAGAGGGTGAAAGGGGGAGGAGGGTGTTTTTAGTTTGCTTTTAGTTTCTCACTGTTCTAGTCTGCTAGTGATAGGCAATTAATTCTATTAATCCCTCTACACTGAGTCTGTTTTGCCCATGATGATAATTGTTGAGTGATCTCCCTGTTGTTACCTCAGTCCTTGAGCCCTTTTCCATCAGATTTTCTCCCCCTCTTCCTTTGAGGAGGGGAAGTGAGAGAGTGAGTGTTGTGGAGTTTAGCTGTCCATCAGGGTGAAACCATCACTACTTAATGTCAGTTTATAACCACAAAAAACTCTGGGTAAATTAAAATCTAACCATGAAGTGAAAGGATCTTATTTTTTAGATAATTTTTACCTTCACTTTTTTCTATCTTTAATTAATTATTTTTTCTGTTTATTTCCCTACACGTCCCCAAGTTTCCTTTTTTTCTACATTCATTTCCCTCCTCACTCCTATTCCTCCTTCTTCCTCCTCATTGTATTTTATCATTCTCCCTCTTTGTCTGTTGAACAGCTCTCTGTCTTTTAAATGTCATTGTCATGATAGGCATTTTAAAAGTATTTTACAAAAGGGATTTGCTACACAATATTTCCTAAGCTGTGTGGTTATGTACATGTCAGAGTGATGTCTCTTGCTGTCATTCCTCTGCCACTGCTGTATCCTATGCCTTAAGATTTAGCTCCTGCAAACTGAGATTCTCCTATTTAGTCCATTCATAGCCTATTATCACATCTCCTTGATCTTTTTCCTAACTTTTTCTGCTTTGTGCATATTTGAATGGAAAATTAAAGTAAAACGTCCTTCACCATATCATAGTTCTTCTATTGATTGTATTCTCTTTTCATCACTTTCATTGCACATCAAATGCAAAAGCACAGCAAGAAAATCTATTTCTTACAGATATATCAAATGCTTCAAACTAACCCTTCCATTTAATGTACAGTGCAGAGGGTTTGAACTCGGCAACTCCTCCAGGAGAATTGTGAAGAAATTTCGCATAATGCTTCAGAAGTGCAGTAGTAGAAGTTAAGTAGCTGAACTGTGCTCCTTAAAAAAGTTTCTAAATATTTTTCTTCACTCCTAGGCTTTATTGCTGATTAAAAATAAATAAATAAATTCTCTCTCTTTTTTTTTCTTTTTTTTTTTTCTTTTTTTTTGGGGGGGGGAGGGGCAGATATGCATCAAAAGTTTGGGGGCTTTTGGTAGGGGGGATTGGGGTCGTGAGGTATGGAATGGGATATGCACACTTTGGGCTTTTCTCACCTTGAAGAGCCTTTCTTTCTTTGCTTCTTGCTCCACAATGGCCTTTCTTCTACCTGCCTTATTCCCCTTCAGTCCTTTTTTTTTCTTTCCTCATTGCAAAAATATCAGATCATATGTGATAAAATTAGATGATTGAAATAAGTACTTTGAATTTAAACTTGGGCTCCTTTACAGTCATCCATGCACAACATCCGCATGCAGAAACTGCAATGCAAATTGCAGCTTTTCTGTACTTTCTGCCACAGCAATGCTTTCTGTCTCACACAAAGATATTAACTGGTTGTCTCAAAGAATAATTCGTTTAATTTAACTTCAGTTTTCAGAATCTGTGCACCTAATCTAAGCTAGCTGCCTCGGACCCCCTCTCTATTTGATGAAAAGAGATTGAGACATACTGAGGACAGTTTAGATGAGATGATAATAGCTGTAGCAATGTCCATGCTCTTCATTGACTACCTGGGTTTGTTTGGATGTGGCTAAAGCTAGATGAGATAAGTTTCGTATTTATTATCTTCAGACACAGCAATACTGTGCAATGTTTACTGTGTTGTACACTGATGCTCTAGGTCAGTCTGTAGCAAATTGCAGTATATGCTATACATTAAGAAGGAAAAATAAAAAGAAAAAAAAAAGAGAAAAATAAGAAATATATCTAAATATACATATTATAAATATATGTAAGATCACAAGATAAACATAGATATGGCCTACCTACTTGATTACATCTGTTCCCTGCAAATCTGAACTCTATGTTGTCTTCAAGTAGTTCAGGTATTACAAGGAGAAGGTGAAGGGCATACCCTCCTTTTCATGGTCTACTGACTGTCTCCCTTGGGCAGAAGGCCTAGTTTCTTACATTTTACTGTTTTTTGAACACTGTAGCTTGATCACTGGTATGAGATCCTGAACTGTGGTTATCCTAGATTCCTAGATTATCAGTTTATGTTAAAGAGATGCACCTTGGTTCAAGAGTGTTGTTTTTCTTTGTTTGTTTTTGTTTAGTTTTGGTTTGGTTTAGGAGGCAATGACGTGGCATTTGAATTGGCACAGAAATACAACTTTTAAAACAAAGGCTTATGAATTCATTCACAGAATGGGGCAGCTTCACATGTGTCTACATGTATTCCCTAAGCCCACAGCTGAGATATGTCTCTTTTATTTTTCCCTCTGATTTGGAAGACCCATACCTGCTGACAGCGTTTTCCTTTTATCAGCCTGGAGTTGCTTTGATCTGACAAGCTTCTTCTCTCTCCTTATTACTAAGACTGAATGCTCTGAGGTTTTGTAGTCCCTTTTTTTTAAATGGTCAAGCCTAAAAAATTCTAGCCTCAACAGACACAAATCTGAGATGCGCTCATGCAAACAGCTTTCCGTCCACTAGAGACTTTTGTTTGTTTCATTGTTTTGTTTTCTCAATAAACAGAATCTTTTAGCTTAACTGCTGGAAGCCCAGCAGGTTAATGCCAACAGATAATGCAAGGAATACATTATGTATAAAAATAACAACCTGTATGGGCCTTTAGCAATTGCTGTCATCTGAAAATCTTTTCATACAAAACTACTGCTTTAGTGAGACATGGAGAAGTGGACAAAAAAGAAAAGAAACAACTTCTCATGCATGAAATTAAATTTTTATACAAGAAATAAATATTTTTACATGTTTAATATATCACTTTTATTATCTATTCATAATCAAACCTAACAGGAATGGATACTATAACCTTAAATTCTTAACAAATAATCCAGTTTTAGAAGGATACTTTTTTATAATGGGCCAGCTCTTAACAGTGAAATACTGAGGAGTTTACAAGATAATTAAAGCAGAAATCTTGAAAGTAAGTGAGAAGGATATAATACCTTGTAAAGCAGACAATGGTTCCCAAAATATCCATGACACTTTGCAATGCCGTAGTAATGCCCTATAGGTCATGTCTCCTTTATACCATTCTTAAAAGGCATGTATTGGATTTTTAGTGAGAATAATACATTTTATTCTTGTGACATATGTCTTCCAACGTAATCAACACGTTTTCCCCCCCAGATGCAAACGAAAGACCATCACTAAGGCATCAATGTTACTTTGTAAGGAATAGAAAAAACTAAGGATTTTTTTTTTTTCTGAGAGGCCTGTGAATTCTGAAAATTATGCAGCTTTGGAGACCTAATGCTGGGGATTTTACATTGTGCATTTAATATTTGAACATTAAAGGCAGTGGAAATCTTTCATTTACTTCAGAGATGCATTTATTTGCCCCTATATAGAAATTGTTTAATGTTGGAAAAAACAATGTCAGGAGATTTAGATTATAGACACTAAAGAACTGATAGTCAAAATTTCTTATTTTTTTTTTTCCCTAGGCTTGCTTAGTTAAAGAAAATTCCACCAAAAACAGAAGTTTGAGAGGGACCTCCTGGGTGAAAACAGATTAGTTCGATCTTTTCAAAGACAGCATGGCACAAAGTCTTCCACAGGCCTGTTTAATTCTGCATTAATCACAATCCTTTTTGCCTGAATCCTTCTATTGCAAACCTATTAATTTTACTGTAACACTTGTAACTTCACATACTGTTAAAATTCCAATGTATTTTTTGGTGTAAATTTAAAAAATAATGTTCTATTACATATATATGTTCAACAATTAAATCAATCACTTGTAGTCATAAATATCATAATAGGAATTCTCCAGACCACTTCATCAAATCCATGGAGGAAAATCAGATATGGGAAAGAAAAGGAAAACCTGCTAGAACAAAGTTGAGTAAGATGAGTAGGCATTTCAGGAGAAAGAAAGATACGTGACATTGTACGTGAAGGTGGTTCCTTTGTGACATACACAGCATACTATATAATGTTATCTAGAAATGAATGAAAATTTGAGATTCACGAGTATCAAAGGGCCAGGAGGTCTGTATTAACCCAAAAACCTCCTTTAGTATATCACACACAGGAAGGAATTAGAAAGATTTTTCGAGATTGAGAGAATAGTCTGTGAAAAAATATACAGTGGAAGCTGACCTGTAAAAAGCTCTGTGATGAGCTATTAATGTGTCAACATTCAGAAGATGTGGGAACAGAAATAAGGACAGTAATCATTAAGGTGGGACCAGATGAGGATGTATAGAATATAATATGTGACCGTTTACATTTCAGTACATTTCAGTACATTACACTGAAAAACTCTCGTCTTTTTAGAAGACTGCAGGAACTGAATAAATGCTGACATTTATCTAAATTCTCTTACTCTGAGAATATCCATACTTATTCTGTCTAGGATAAAAATGTCTGAGGAATATAAACTTTGCCTTTGACTTTGGATATAAGACAGCTGCTAATGGTCTAGGTTTGGCAAAAATATTTCCATGGGTATTTCATTACTTAACTGTGAACTACAGACATTTTGTAACTCACAGTGAAGTGCCTGGCTCTAACGGCTGTCAGAAATACCTGTTTAATTCTGGTACAGTCCCTGTGTTACTACACTCTTATTTAGATTTATTTTTCCACAGCCTACTGTGCATACCAGTTCTAGTAAATGTTTATTGTCTCTTGATGTCTGTTGTCTGCCATCAAATATTATTCAAAGACCTGGCAGTGATAACCACTACCTTCATCTCTCTAAAACAATGATGACTCTTTCATGTCTATATGGGAAAGTTTGTTAGGATATATGTACCTGCTTCCAGCATGCTAACAGATTTATCACTACTACCACATAAACTCTGTCATTAATTTACTTCAACACAATACTTATTCCATGAAGGCAGTGATGAGATAAGTAAGCAATGCTTTAACAGTGAAGCAGTGGCTGGGTGCTAAGCAGTTACAATTATTTGTAATCTCTTTACGGTAACCAGTAATACATAAGGTGTTTATGCAGATACAAGAAACTCAGTCAATAACGAGGTGGTAACAGAATCACAGAATCATAGAATCAATCAGAGAATCATAAAGTCATAGAACCATAAAATGGCTTGGTTTGGAAGGGACCTTAAAAATCATCTGATTCCAACCTCCCTGCCGTAGGCAGGAATGTCAAACACTAGATCAGGTTGCCCATGGATCCATCCAACCTGACCATGAACACTTCCAGGGATGGGGCATCCATAACTTCTCTGGGCAACCTGTTCCTGTGCCTTACCACCCTCCGAGTAAAGAATTTCCTCCTAAAAGCAAAGGTTTTCTAAGAATAATCCTCCTTTTGGTGTGCTAGTTTTTTTTGCTTCTGTGTCTTATTCTAATTCTGTTTATTCATAATATGAAGTACCTAAACAGTCATAAGAAACATGAACTGTAGTGCAGACCTTCAGAAGTTTAGGCAACAGCAAGCTACTGGATCCCTTTTATTTATCCATAAGAATCCCACTTTTTGACTTCCCTTGGTAAAAATAGATATTTATTACCATTTAGGATTCCTTGGTACATCTGCACAGAAGGGGTAGACATGACACAAAATTTATAGTCCCAAAAGTGCCCTTGTGAAACAGAAGCTAGAGACCATGACAGATTGAGCATGTAGTATTTCAAATGGCAGTGGATGTCTGTGTGTAAGAAAATGAAACAAACCCCTGAAATTCTGCTGAGACCACTCTAAATGTTTGCCTTCTTTTGTATTTACTATGGTTATTAGAATTCCTCCAAACTCTAATTATCATGTTAGATATCTAAATAGATGCCTAAAATTCTGGCTCTGACTATAAAAGGACTCAGGACTAGTCAGAAGCTGAAGGCAGATCTGTTTTTTCTCCTTACAATAACATTCCCAGAAGAAAAATAAATAAAAACATATATATATATATTAAAAAAAGGATTTTAAACTCAGAAAGTCGGAGTTTACTAGATTATAAAATGAAATAATTAACTTTTTAAATGGCAGAAAACTCAATGTCTTGTTTCAGTTGCCTAGCAACAAAAGCAGCTAACCAGCTGAGGTTACCCAATGTGTCTTGTCTAAATTCAGATGTTCTGGGATATTTTACCTAGCCCCCAGCTGTCGCTTTAGAAAACTAGCATCCTAGAGGTCTTGCGACAGGTCAGATATTGCGTCACAAAGGGAAGTAAACACTGATGCTTTTCCAACTTCAAGCCTGAAGTGACTATATTAGATATGATACAAATGAAAAAGTGTTTATAAATAATTTTTTTCCAGCCAGTCACATTCTTTTCAGACAAGTCTTTGCCCAAGTACAGGTTTCAGTCAGCTCACCATCTTTCCTAGGCAAACTAAACTTTGCAGCCCCCTGTCTGGTCACTAGGAAGATTTTCTGGATCAGCTTGAGGCCTGGCTGCCTGACCTCTGCTGATGCTGTCTGAGACCTCTTGCTCTTCTCAGCAGTTTCTCAACTTCTGCATGAGCTCTGAATTCCAGATCTTCCTGGGACAGGTCCAAATATTTCCCTCCCCCCCCCCCGCCCCGATATTTTCCATGGTCTGAAAAAGCTGACTTAGATGGGAAGGAACAATCATCCCTTCAATATGTTTCACCTCACCCATTCTTCTTAAATGAATATAATAGTCAAGTTTAAAATTAACATATTGAACATGCTTCCTTTGACTATTTTCTTCAGTTTCTCCTTTGCAGAACAGTTTCAAGAAAAATAGAGTTATAGACTGAGAGGTACTGAGATGCTGCAACAGTGAAGGGAATACATAGGAAAGCTGAAGATAGATAACAATACCATTTAGATATTAGTAATTCAATGGTGTCTGTGTCCAGTAGCAAAAGAGGCTGTCCATGCTGATCAACATCAGACAGCTTTAGAAAAAGGGATGGTGAAGCTGGAAGTGATGTAATTCATGAACTAAGAGTATGGGCTTGCATTTGAGTAATCCAGTTTGAAAGAAAGATTTTGCCTGACAAAGCAGTCCCAATTATTTTACTTGATACAAATTGAGAGCTAATTAGATGCCCAAATTATTTATACAAATTAAGCAAAAGCCAAAACTCTAAAGAGGGTAATTAAATGTATTTGAAATGAGTATTTCATTGAAGAGGCCTGGAGAGATGCCAACAGCAGGATACCTCCCTCAAAGAGCCTACTCTGCACTATTCCTTAAATGTGATGGATATTCAAATGCTTTAGAAGTTATAAGATTCTTAAAGCAAAAAATATGAAATTATGAAGAATTCACAGTTTGTATATCCTATATTTGTTCAACTAGCAACAAATGGTGTTAAGGGACTATGGAAAGAAAAATATATAATTGTGGAAACAAGGTGAAAAATCTCCTCTTTCTCAACAGGAGTTTAATTTTAATGTTAAGGATACCATTATAATACTACAGCTACGTTGTGGCCTAGGTAAAATTTTGATTAAGGATGTACCTGTTCTACATCTCTGCAGGGATGTCTCTAATAGGCACTACGACTCAAAATAGAGCTACTTACCTTACCTTTTTCCCAGTTGATGCAAACAACTTAACTTGTGCTAACATATGTCTGTAGCAAATTATAGCAATTTTTCTCACCCTTAGTCCATCAGGAGCAAAGCCAAGACTTTATCCATAGTCGTCTCCCTCCCTAAAATTATTCTTTTACTTTCTTTACAGCAAAACATTCTAGGTGAATTCTCAGTGACTATTTTGATCAGCTCTCAAGGTCCTGCAGAAGCATCCAATGCAAGTTATGCACTTATTCTCACCAAGAAAAACACAGACTACAATTTTTTGACTCTTAAATTTCCGCTCTAGAGATGTGCAATAATTCTGGAATTTCTTGAAGAGATGTTAATTTAACCATTGCAAGTTTGATAAAATTGGATTTTGTTGAAGCAGAAACTATCTGTATTTTCTGAATATTGCAAGACAAGATAGCATCCAAAATACAGGAACTGTAAACTTGGCATGATATTTAATTTGAAAGGATAATCATAGAGTCATAGAATCATAGAATCATTAAGGTTGGAAAAGACCTTCAAGATGATCTGGTTCAACCATCACCCTACCACCAATGTCACCCACTAAACCATGTCCCTAAGCACCAGGTCCAACCTTTCCTTGAACACCCCCAGGGACGGCAATGCCACCACCTCCCTGGGAAACCTGTTCCAATGCCTGACTGCTCTTTCTGAGAATAAATGTCTCCTCATTTCTAACCTAAGCCTCCCCTGGCGCAACTTGAGGCCATTCCCTCTAGTCCTATTGCTAGTTATTTATGAGAAAAGGCCGACCCCCAGCATCCCACACCTTCCTTTCAGGTAGTTGTAGAGAGCGATAAGGTCTTCCCTAAGCCTCCTCTTCTTCCTAAACAACCCCAGTTCCCTCAGCCGCACCTCATAGAAGTTGTGTTCCAGACCCTTCACCAGCTTTGTAGCCCTTCTCTGGACACGTTCCAGGGCCTTGATGTCCTTCTTGTAGTGAGGGGCCCAAAGCTGAACACAGTACTCGAGGTGCAGCCTCACCAGAGCTGAGTACAGGGGAACCTCCCTGGTCCTGCTGGCTACTCTATTCCTGATACAAGCCAGGATATTGTTGGTCTTCTTGGACACCTGGGCATACTGCTGGCTCATGTTCAGGTGAGCATCAGTTAAGACCCCCTGATCCTTTTCCTCTGCACAGCTTTCTAGCCACTGTGCCCCAAGCCTGTAATACATTGATAACTGCCAGAAGAAAAAGTTAAAAATGCTTTTCAGCATTTTGGGAGCAAAGATGGAGGAAAAAGTAGTCCTTTTTTGCAGACTTGAGATGGCATGTGAGAAAAAACAATAGTTTGAAAAATTAGAAACCAGATTATACATTTTAACAGAAGCTATATCTTATTTGTTTGTTGTATTAAATCAAAACACAACCCCTCAAACTTCAAAAAACCCTTACAATATAATACTTGAATTTTGAGATGATTCAAAATCACAATTTTGAATACTGAGTAACTAAGATAAACCCTTAGCTGCCCCCTTATTTTCGTATACTGTTTTGCTTGCTTTGTATCATACCAGCTACTAGAAATCCCATTGCACCATTTGCTCAAATTCTGAACAAAAAGTCAGTTCTTGCACCAATGTATCTGTTCTCCAGAATTTCTTTTTTATGCCATTATTTTGTATAGTTCCTGTATATGGTAGATGTCTAAAAAGCCTCTAAAACCTGTAGTGGGATTTTAGACTAAGCAATCTGAAGATATTATTTTTAGATGAAGAGTGAGATTTACATAATTTCTAGTTATTATCCCAAATCCACTGAAAGTTATTCCCTTTTTGTTTAAGAGTGCCATTTCTTTATTTTATTTCTCTTCAAGAACAACAACAACAACAACAAAATGGATAGGATAAGACTTTCTTGTTAAATAACTTCATTTTAACCTTGTAAGAATTTTACTCAAAATTGAATATATATATATATACATATATTTGTATGTATACATATATGAATATCTTTGTGTGTATGTGTGAGCAATATTTTTAGGCCATGGAGTCTTTCTTTTGTTACATTTTATTATGCTGCTCTTTGAAGCAGTAAAATTAGTTATGGTACTTTTATTCATGTTGATTATAGGGATGTCTGATTTCATTTAGCATTCGTATTGCACAGTAAGTGTCTTTTATAACCACCTGACTTTCAGAGATGATTTGTCCCACTGTAAAATTATTAAGGACATTCATTAGAATTTGTCACTCTGTTCCAGCAAACTAATACATTTCAAAATAAAGGTTCAATTGTTTGTGTTTAATTTCGGTCATGTTTTCTTTTAGGCTTTAAGCCACTTTGTATTTAACACACTGCTAAGTGGTTCTGGCACTTCTTAGCATTGTGAGAAGTCTTTCATTATTATTGCTGGCTGCTGATCAGAGTCAGATTTAGAGCTACCTTGTTTCTAGTACTTTCAGTGGCAGAACCCCTTCCTCCTTGTACTTAAACGATTCACTGGAGATTCTTCCCTAGGTGTAGGGGAGCCATTAAAGAAGTCAGTTCTTTCCTTATTGAGAAGGTGCATTATTCTTTTCAGGCCCTTCAGATCTCATTGACCCTGTTTTGGCCCTTGTAGAGGGGTAAACTACAAACTGAGTGAAAAAATGAAGAAAAACAAACTCGAAGGATACTGATCAATGGATCCGGCAACCAGCTAAAATTAGTGTTGCCTGGGGGCTGAAACCAGGTCTCTTCAGTGGCCTTTGATGATGACAGTTTTTCTTTGGCACTGGAACATATGGAACACATGACATAAATTTCCCAAACTTACATGAACAGCCAGATATAACTTTAAAGTTAACCTTGTTTTGAGGAGGGGCTTAGACTAGACAACCTCCAGAGATATCTTCAAAACAATCTGTTCTAGAACTCTATGATACTACTGACCAAATTTCCATTACATCTAATGAGATACCTATGTTACAGTGGACACTTACGGTCAGGTGCCTACATTTTAAAGCATATACAGCTGAACTAATCACCTTGTGCCCCCTGCCCCTTTACAGACGGTGGGGAGAGCGCTTCCAGGGGGCAATTCATCTCACCCTAAACTTTATTTTTAAAATAGATCTAATTTTGACCTATTTCTTATATTGCTTCATAATAGATCTAATAATCATAATAGCTATTGATTATGAAAGAGCTAACATGACTAATTGATATAGATGGGACATCTATATACAGAGCAGATATCTGGTCTCTCCTCAAAGTAAAGTTAACTTTAAAATTAAATCAGGTTGTTCAGGTAAGTTTGGGAAATTTTCAAGATCAGAGAGTCCACAGCATTTATATTCCATGTCTTATCCAATAATGTTGGTTAAGGCAAAATATACCCAACCTTTAAGTTGCTAACAGCAGATGTAACACCTATTGTATGAAGAAAACTTCCATATGTCATCGTGCCCCGTTCCTTCGTTCCCCATTGGGAGGGGCACTCAGACAGACATATTCACCCTTCTGAAGGATGTTTTTGCTGTTAGGAACAATGTGAAGCAATTAAACAAATTTTACTTTATTGGCAGCCAGAATTAGGACAAGAGTCTTTCTGGAAGCAGCTGAAGGGTACATCTACAGAATGGCAAATGAAGATATGGAAATTTCAATTAATCTCCACTCCCCTCACCAGCTCTGTGGTTCTGCCCAGAGAAGAGTACCTATCTAAATTGTGAAAAGGACCAGAGGATGTAAGTGGAGAGAGCAGCATTAGAAACCTTAGAGGTAATAGAAAAACAGAAAATGAAAAAGGGTAGACATACATGCACTTGTTCAAGCAAACAGAGTTTGTCCATCAAGGCAAAAAAATCTTGGTCCAGAAACCATTGCATTCAACGGAATCTATTGACTTGAGTAGATTTTGGATAGAAGACAAAGTGCACAATATTTCTGCTAAAAGCAACTCACATTAGCCATGCAAGGCAATATTAGGGTAGGTAGTATGAATACTGTTTATCAGACAGTTAATGTCTCACTCCTAATAAATGGTTTAAAGCATGATGTCAAAACACCGTGGGAGGTGGCTTCTGAGCAAATACTATATGCTGAGAAAGGAAAGCCAAGAGCAAGAACATTTTTTTTTTTTCAGAATATGCCATAGCTGTTTTTTCTTATACCAACATAATAAAGAACCTTCAGACCCTGGAAACTTGTTCCTGCTAGTATGCAGTATGAATTTGCCTGGCTCATGCTGACTCACTCTGCACTGCTGACAAAATATCCATATGCTCATTTGTACTCAGAGCGTCGTGTTCGATTTGGAAGGGAAGCTGTTGCTGGTTGTCATTGCAGTGGTGAGTTCTTCCCTGGCAATGTTTCTCAATGTTTATGCCACCCTATTGTGTCCTGTATATGCAACATTATTCTTTTCTTCCTTCTTTTCCAGATCGCTACTGAGTGGAAGCTTCTTTTGATTTTACATCAGATATTACTTTTCACCAGTGATAACATCTGATCAGACACAAGAAGAATGAATGTGCTCCTATGCTCTGTTCTGGAAGGCTAAAGCACTAATTAATCAAAGGGCAAGTGTAATAGGATATATCAATAGCTAGCCGAAGTGCTCTGCTAGCTAAGGTGCCTAGATTTGATAGCTAAAAGACACTCAGTTTTTGGATGTGCTAAAACCCATACTGACTGCAGACCACCTTTTATTTCTTCACAGCATAGGCTGAAGAGTAATAAATTGGTTACTGGTGTCAGGAAAGATTTGTGCATATTACCAGCTGACCTGCTACTTGGCCTTTGCCTCTGAAGATGTCTGACACCATGTACAGAAGAGGTGGTCCTAATAAGATCTTGCTATGGTTGTGCTGGCTGCAAGAGATGGTAGCCCTAAAGCCCTTGACC
The DNA here is from genome assembly GCF_009769625.2 of Cygnus olor. Taxonomy (NCBI): domain Eukaryota; kingdom Metazoa; phylum Chordata; class Aves; order Anseriformes; family Anatidae; genus Cygnus; species Cygnus olor. The sequence continues at coordinate 175,965,864 of NC_049169.1, forward strand.
AACAAGACTTTTTCAAGGAGCTATGCTTAGTTACGGTGTCTTGAAAAAGTCATCTGGAATTATTACACACCATTTCCGAGTGTGAAAATGTCTCAGAAATATTTTTAGTGATAAAGTAACTCCTACAACTCTGTGTATGTTCACATGCTGACTGAAAATGCAGCCTTTGTCCCTAGGTTATAAAGTAAACATGTATATATACATTAGGGTTATTATGTTACAGTACTATATATGTATGTATGTTTTTTTTCTTTCACCATGCAGATCCATCTGTTATTGCCATTATCTCCTTTGCCAGAGTTATAGTGTCTCCTCTCCCTCCAAAGCTTCACTTTTGAAATATGTCAGAGGAACTTCATTTATCTTCTCTTTATTTTCATTGCATTTACTACAAATTATTTTTACCCTTAAAATTTGAATAAAAGGGAGACCTTTCTTCATTGCTGATGCATGAAAACTTGCAGCAGGTATGAGATTATTTTTTCAACTGTTTTCTGATAAATGGACTACTTCAGTTTCTTTATTCTCATGTTCATCCAGAAAATAAATTCCTTCATACACCTGCCTTTCTACAATTCTTTTGTAGTAAGGGTAAAGTGAGTGAGTTCAGAAAAGTTCCTTTAACAAGAGGAGTTCATAATAATTAACAGGATAAAATTGACTGAGCCAAGCCAGTATATTTATACAGGAATTGCTCAAGCTTATGAATTGACCAAACTCACTACAAACACGTTCATCTTTTTATCCATACAATAAAAGAGGAAACTCTAGTCCTGCATAGGCTTTCTACAAGTTGTTTTTCTCTAGATTTGTCATTCTTAGTTTAATTCTATAACACTATTTTGCCAATTAAAAAAATAAAAATTAAAATTAAAAAATCTCTGTCAAATCTCTGTATCTTCTGTCTGCATCTTCTGTCTTTATATATATATATATATATATATATAAACTAATAGATCCTCAAAATGAGTAAATTATATATAATTCAGTGATGGCAATGTTAATTCACGTTAAGAATGGCTTCTTTCTCCAGCCATTCTGGCCCAGGAGTGCTCCTGCCTGGTCACTGGGGCCCAGCTTGGTGCCTTGGGACCCAAGTTCTCTGCCCAGGCTGGGGGACATGGCTGATGCTTTCTCCTTTGCAGGTTTGAACTGTAGGTGAGCTGAGCTCATGTCTCAGACACACACACACTTACCCCCATGCGCTCCCTGTTTGGGGCAGACACAGACTCTGCCCCCAGCACCTGACACCAGGCACACAGGCTGTGATCTGTGGCCCTGTTCCAACTGCCATCATGGAGCCGCACTCGCCTCACTCACCCCTTGTGGTGGTTTTACTGTGCTAGGCAGCTGAACACCACAACCGCTCTCTCACTCCCCCTCCTTAGATGAGGAGGGGAAGAAGTAAAGGAAAGAACAACTCACAGGTTGAGATAAGGATGATTTAATTAAAGGAAAAAATAAATAATTATTAAGGATAGATTACTATTTAATTAAACAATTTAACTAAACAATTTAACTAAACAACAATTTAACTAAAGGGGAAAAAAAAAAAGGGAAAGGGGAAAAGGGAGGGGGAAAGGGAAAACTAAACAAAACAAGTAAAGGCTATGTGGAAGTGCAGAGGAAAGAAATTACTCTCTACTTCCCACAAATGAGCGATGCTTGACCACGTCCTTGAAGCAGGGCCTCAACGCACGTAGCCAGTGTTCGGGAGGAGGACAGACGTTTTCACAACGAGAGCCCACCCCTCCCCTCTTCTTCCTTTTTCCACCTTTTGTTGCTGAGTGTGACATCATATGGTATGGAATATCCCTTTGGTTGGTTTAGGTCTGCTGCCCTGGTGATGTTTCTTTTCTCACATTTTTTGCCCACTCCCTAGGAGGGTTAGAGAGAGTCCTGACGCTGTGCCAGCACTGCTCAGCAGCAGACACAACACTGGTGTGATACCACTGCTGTTTTAGCTACAAGTGCAGAGCACTGGACTGTATGGGCTGCTGCAGGGAAAGTTAACATCCCAGCCAGACCCAGTACACCCCTGTCCTCTGGCAGCTAGTCTGAGAGGATACACCACTCCCGCCCTAAGGGCTGAAGGCTGAAGACCCCTAGCTGCTCCAGGAGCTGATGCTGAGACTCCATTGGCTCCAGCAAAGGCCACCACAGGCTGGGGTAACCCACACCCTGATCTGACTCTACAAACTAGTACCCAATCCTCTCTCACGCACACAGGTCCCACCAGAAGCTGGCACTGAATCCTTGTAGCAGTCACACACACAGGATAGAGAGAGATTACACAAAGATAGTTTAGAAAGTATCTAATAAGAAGATATAAGAAGATGGGACAGACTGTGGTGATCAGGTGCAGGGCTCAGACAAGTGCACTGATTGTCCTTGTTTTACACACTACTGGCCTTTTTATGCCCTGTCTGTCTACCTCCATTTTCTCCTCCCTGACACCCTTGCACAGTGCCTCTTCAGATGGCACAGTCCCACCAACCCCCTCCAATACCTGGGACCCTCAGGTTTACCTCTTTATCCTTGCCTCCTTTACCTCCTAAAGATGTATGCATGCATGCAGGGGTTTCTCTCTGTATATTCTGTATATGGCTTCCCTCTTTTCCTTAGTATCCTATTTGACAAGGTCCACGATCAGATAACTTTGCTGGAAGAAGTATTCTCATACTCCCACAAACCCTCATCAAGTAGTGTGACCAGTCGGGTTTGGTTCTCATTAATCCCTTTTACCATTTTTCAATGGGGTTTGTGTCTCACTATATTCTTGCCTATAGCTTCCTCCTTGTCTTATTATCTCCTCTCATTGAAAAGGTCCTTGACCAGATACCCTTGATAAAGCAGACATTCTCTCTTTCCACACACCAAAACAGGCAACAGCTGCACAAATAATCTTGTAGCAGTAGGGCTGCTGGTGGATATTTTCACAGCTTCAGCAGGGAATCGTCCCTCTCAAATGAAATGATGAAAATGTAGTGATTCTTGTGTTAGTTTTATGCATCCATACTCTAGAATGTGCTGACCATCTCCATGAAGACAATATAGGGGAAAATAAGCACCCTTATAAGACAGAATGAACTCTTACAGGTAAACAAAGAAAGAATACAAGTATCTGAAATTTATCTATCTGAAATTAATATATCAATGATGTATACATTATACCTACGCTACCTGCCCAGAGTACTCTTATAACTAAATGGAGAGAAATAGGTTCGTTTGGAACAAATTCAGATAGTCCATTTAATCCCAAAATAGTCTTAAGAAATACGTCGGGTGAAACACTTTGGAGTGCTTACTCTTCTCCAGTGGCTCCAATAGTTTTTTTTAGTTGATGGATTTAAGTCTAGATATTTATACTGTAGACATTTTACACTGTTGGCTGGGTGGCATCCCCAAAGCTATGACTTCTCAGCCCTGGTTTTCAAAGGAAAAAAATCAAAAAACAAGCAAAAACCCCAAATCATCTTTAAAAAGCAAGCATTATGCAACCCTATATTTTTTTCCACAACTTCTCCTGTGTTCCATGTGTGACAATTACTTGCCTTTTCCTGTTCAGTAGAATTACTGACTTTATCATCTCTCCTTCATTAATACCACCTTCTGCAGCCCAGTTAGAAATATCTTCTGCTCTTACAAGATTCAAATGATTGACATAATCAAGCTAAAATCAGAGCAAGTGCTCTTATGTGGTACTGAAAACTACTGCTACTTCACACCAGAAGAAAACACTTGAGACTCTTACAGCTTGTTTTCTTTTTTTCTTTCTTTTTTTTTCCCATGACTGTATCAGTTATCCTAATAAAAGATTGAGAGTCCATTCAAAATAAGAAAGTAATTTAAAAGCAACTCCCTTTTTTAAAACAGAATAAAAAATATGACACTCTAACACACGGATATTTGGCAGCGAATATTAATCCTACCTAAAACAAGACTCTGCTTCCAAATAGTACAGTGCAGAAATCACACAAATTAGGGTAGGCCGAATATTTTTTAAGGAAATGGAGTCAATTTTTCTAGATTTAAACAAAAACGTGGAAGTTCTTTAGAAGAAAATATCATTACAGTTAAATTTAATAGGTGTTAGTACAAGAACTGCAAGCTGGTCAAGAAGAAGATAGACAAATAGGAAACTGTCGGGATGGGAGGAAGACACAAGTGATGATCTTCAGGGATGAATCTTGGGTCAGTTCAGTATAATACATTTATTCATACCTTTGGCAAAAGACTTCAGTATAGGTTTCCTTCCCAAACTGATCCTACATGGGCTTCCCACAGGCAGCAGCTCTTCAGGAACTATGGGTCTGTACCATGGGGTCCAGACAGTAGAGGACTGCTCTAGCACTGGTTCCCCATGGGTGACAGCTCCCACCAGACTTCCTGCTCCACCATTGGTTGCCCTCCACAGGCTGCAGTTCTGGCTTAGAGTTTTCTCCTGCAGAGGACGTAGCCTTCTTCAGGCCATATCCACCTGCTGAGGCCTAAAGCCGTACATGTGTTACAGGGTAGATGTCTGATCTGATACGGTACACCGTGTGCTTCAGGAGGACAGCCTGCTCCACCATGGTCCCCTACATGGGATGCAGGGGAACTTCTGCTCAAGCACCTGGAACACCTTCGCCTTCTCTTTCTTCACTGACTTTGGTGTCTGCAGGGTTGTGTATCTCTCAACACTCTCTCTTTTCTCTCTCCCAGCTGGTGTTGCACATCAGGTTTTTTTTGTTTGTTTGTTTTTTGTTTTTTTCCCTTTCTTAAATATTCTCTCACAGAGGCACAACCAGCATCACTCATTGTTTCATCTTTGGCCAGCAGCAGGTCTCTTTTGGAGCCTCCTGGAACTGGGTCTTATCTAACATGGGGAATTTCTGGGCTCTTATCGCAGATGCCACCCCTCCAGCTTCTTCCCCACTTCCTTATCAAATCTTTACCACAGTGAAGAAGCTCAAGTGGGTTTGCATATGCACTACTGGTTGCTTTGTTTTCACTGGTGTAGCCACCCCCACAGGGAATTTGCCTACCTCAGAAGTGAGTACACAGATTGAGTACTGGCCACTTTCTCTTTCAGCAGTCTTTAGGGCCAGTCAGATGGGTCAGATGGCTTTCACCTTTTCAAACTGATTCCTCACATTCTTGCTCACCACTCCAGCTACCAAAACCTTGCCACATAAGTCCAATACAATGAGAGATACTATTATACTATTTTTTGATGCAAGCTAGTAAAGACAAGAGGTTTTATTTCTACTGTTTATTTTAATTTCAAATTTTTAAGTAAGATATATATGTTCCAGTAGAGACTATATAATATGGTCTATTAGAGTTTTAATCTGCAAAAAATAACCCAGTAGTTTTCTCTATTAGCATGCCTTCAAATTAACTAAATTTGGTGTCATATTTGCCATACTAGCTTTAATCATTACATATATCTAATACAAAAGTGCTTTACTGGAGCAATAAATGTTATGTTTATTTGAATCTTTAATAGGAGTGTAATGTCTATCTATTTGAAAAAATATATTGGATATCTATTTCTTTATTATATTTATGTCTGTGTCTGCATCTATAGATATAGATATAGATATAGACTAATTTCTTCAGATCATTCCTAAGACAATTTTGAATATTAATAAGCAAAGATACGTTGATTGAAATTATATCGGTTTATAGCAGAAACAAAAAGGGTTGTAGGCGAATGTACTCCAGTTGCTTATATTTAGAAAGATAAGTCAAATACATAACATGTTTGTAGAGGTGAGTACAAGAAGGGAATAATGTCACTTGACATTAATTGGTCCAGACATTGGTGATCAGTGGTACGGGTGTCCAGTCCTGCTCCACACCTTCATTAATGATTTGGATGATGATACAGAGTGTACCCTCAGCAAGTCTGCTGATGACACAAAGCTGGGAGGAGTGGCTCATACAGTTTTTTTACTCTGGGAGTGACCAAACACTGGCATAGTCTGCCAAGAGTGGTTGTGGAGTTTCCCTCCTAAAAGATACCCCAAAATCACCTGGACATGATGCAGGGAAAGTGGCTGTAGGTAGCCTTCCTTGAGCAGGGGTTTGGACCAGGTGACCTCCAGAGGACCCTTCCAACCTCAATCATTTTGTGATTCTGTGAATGCTCAGTGAATGTCCATTGAGCAAATGGAAAAAGTGGCATCCACATACGCCTACACATTATACCTGCTTCATCAGTGTTTCTTGTTGAAAAGAACTACCTGAAACTTCTGTCTAGCAAAAATGCCCTGCCCCTGATACCTCATCTAAATAATATGCCCAATAACAACAGGTCTGTTCCTAACACTGGACCCATGTGGAATAAGGGCTATAAGCAAGGACACTTTGTTACTGAATTACATGGGAATTAAGTGTTTCCTTGCACATGATTTGAAAATGCTGTAATGGAGTCTTCCTTACTATGCTTTGGGAAACTACCAAGCTCTGAAGTCAGCAGAAACTTACATGTGCAATAAGATTTACCTATCCGTATGTTTTGAAGTGCATGCATTTGGAATCCTGCTATATTGGGTTTCCTCAAGTTGCTCCATAAACAGCAAAAACAGATCAACTATTTACCCATTCTATGAAATTCAGTGTGTCAACTTAAATACCTGATGCTATTCACCTGAAGAGTATTGTTATAAAATTAGTCCCACTGATTGAGTATGTGCAGCAGAACCAGGCCCCAAATAGCTTATCCCCAAAGTATATGTTTAATATATGCATGCAATTTAATGCAAAATATGTCAGCACCATTAAAAGGCTATGCAAAAATGAAATGTCTTAAAGTGATTAGGGTGCAACTGTAAAACATTCAGGATAAGGTAAAGTACAGTAATTTAATACAATCTCAGTTCCAGAGAGAAAAGATATAGAGCATGCTACAGAAAAGACAGCCTACTAGCTTAATGAAAATATGAATAATAAGGCAAAAGTAATTAAGTAGCAGCTTAGTAGCACAATTCCCATGGTTGTGAGCTCACCAGTACAGTCTAACAAGTTTTACAATTGAGCACTTACTGATTTAAACACTGTTAGACTTCTCAGCGTTGCACAGAAAATGGTTGTGAAAAACCCAGTGCCTGAGGTATAATATTCATGTTAAGAAAGCTTTGGGATGATTTTTTTTTTTTAAGAGCTTTTTTAAAAGCTGCTGTGCTGAAGAATTACCACAACCTTTCATATGTTGCTAAACAGAGCCTTGTAGCTAAGTTACAGTTTTGTTCCAGTTATTGTGCCTCAGTTTACACATTTTAACATTATCATTTAGTCAACTGCATATACACCTTAGCCAAAGTAGAAAAGGTGTTATTATGTAAGATTCAGCAAAAGTCTCAGAGAAACTGAAGCTTGTTTTTATATATTTTGCTCAGTCACTGCTTAACTTACCTAGTTCTAGCACTGAATATTGGCCTTTTAAATTAGAAATATATAAAGTAAAAATATTGCTTTTCTTGCATATTCTTTTCTATTGTGTTTCTTTTTGGTCTGTGCCGCTTATTTACTGTTTGTCTCTTTACCCTCTTATTTCCCTCCAGTTCAGTCAGTTCCTTTGTTTATAATAAATTTCTTGTAACCTTTCATGAGATTTGAAGGCAAAGGTAGTCTATGGTATGCATTAACTTTGGTGGAACTGAAACATCTTTTTGGATGTTACAGACTCACCTCACTTAAAGTAGAGAATTTCAGTGTGCCTGTCTACATTCAGGATGGATTCCTTATACCCCATTTTAGTAAAGGAGGATCTAAACTTCTATTTACCTGCCCACACAAATGTTGAGTACCATTTGAGAAGTTGTGCTCTACCCAAGATGTGAATGGAGATGGCAGACAGAAATGGCATACAACCTTTGAGATGCCTGTGATGTTCCAGAATAAGAGTTTGAGGTCAGGCTGGGTACCCTCAAATGCCATTTGACATTTCGCATGCGCAAATGAACTGAGTTACCTTGCTTACTTAAGGACTCCTATGTCATAAATACCTGAAGATGGTTGAGCTGAAGCCACCATTCTTCAGTATGCATGCACCATCATTCAGTGAGCATGAGCTTACTCCAAAACTTTGAGAAGACTGATTTACAACCCATGGAATACTAGGCAAATACTGTTAAATGTGCACTAGGCAGTAATCCATAGATCTCTTTGTCAGGCTTTTTTGACATTTCTGTTTCATTCTAAAAATCCATATCTCATTCACAGATCCCATCCCAACTGACATATAAAATAACATAACATAGATGATTTCATCTTAACGTGTGGACTTTGACTCTACTATCCTCCCTTTCTGCCTCCCTTTTGCATTTCATCTCCACATCACTCTGTCCTTCCTCATATCCTCCCTTCTTTCCTCCATCCCTTCCTGTTCCCTTCTCTGCAGTCTCCATATTCTCTCTGGCTGTTTCCAAAGAAGGATTATATAGAACATTTTACACCTCAAGGGCTGGTAGTATGGTAGTAAATGTTTTTGTTGTTGTTGTCTGTTGTTATTAGTGTCCAAAACAACAATAACAACAAAAACAAGGAATAAATGTTAAAGTAATCTGCCTCCAGATTTAAACAAGAAGCAGAGACAGACTTTAGCGAAGGATAAATCCAATATTAAAATAGTTAAATTTAGAAAGTAGGTATATAACACATTTATATACATGCACTTGCCCAAGCTCTTCACAAACCAGGAGAATGTAAAATATTGACAAGATTTTTTTTTTCCTGACACAAATTGAGTGGTTGACATCAACTTAACAAAGTGGTATATAAGCAACCACATTTCTTAGGTAGGTGAAAATTAGCCTTAAAAGGAAAGCTCATCAGACCCTGGGATAGAATGCCAGAAAAGTGTGCCCAGACCATTCAACAACGTCAATATAAAAAAAAAAAAAAAAATGCAGGAGAGTGTTGGTCAGTAGAATGAGTCTGAAAGGCTTATAAAAGAAATAAAACAAAATGCCAACAGGAATTAGGTTACAACACGACTGAAAATTTTCATTTAACCCTTTAGTGAACAGATGCCTCCCCATAGTCTCAGTTTTGGAAAACTGGTATAGCTCCATGGGAGACTGTGGAGCTGTACCAACTTAATCTAGCTGAGATTTCAGTCTAATTAATTCCATATACAATAAATAACTTTCACATGTTCCATACAACCTCTGAGAATTACACAATCATTCTGCAAATGGGGATCTCCTCTTCAACCATTGTGTGAGTCCTGCTGTACCTCCAGAAAATCTTTCATTTGAGTACAATAAGGAGCAGGTCTGAGCTGTGAGTGAGGATCTTAACCCACTATAGAGAAAAATACAATGCAGTTCATGATTTACTGCAGTCTGCTAAAATCATTTTTAAGAGCCTTAGCTGATGATGACAGGTCTGAGATTTGATGATGTAATCATCTGGATTTCTTGAATCTGTGATCTCTAAACAAAGAAGTAAACTCAGGCGTATATAGGGTATACTCAAAGGAAACTGTAGAAACTTTACTAAGTTCTGTTAAAGTATACGAAGACATTTCTAACTCACAATGGTTCCAGTCTGTCTAGAGTAGCACATAATTTTAAATTATTAGTGTCATTATTATGTAGTAGTATTGTGCAATTCAGACTAGAAAGGACTTTAGAACATCATTTGGAGAGTATCTAATTACAGTCATATTCATTGCATCATGGTCTACATTACAGTAGTATCATTATTGTTGCTGTCTACAGAATGTTTTAAATGAAAAACCTGCCCTATTCAGAAGCTCATTAGCATACTCTGCATATGATTATTTTATTTTTCTGTAGGAAATATGGGTTTCTTTAATGCATTTTTATAATATATGGAGTGTCAGAACTGAAATTTTATTGAATTTTATTTTCCTTAAATAATCAAAGACACAAAGTATAATTGGTCATTTTGTAAGATAAAACAAGCAATATGCAGATATATCTACAAATCATCAACTTGCTTAGGCACGCATATTTCATTTATCTGATATTTTTCAAGTTTCACATACACAAAAGAGATTTGCTTAGGATTTAATATTGGAAGTTTGACATGTTTAATGGAAAATTTGACAAAAATGCATTCAAGAGGAATATATAAGATATTGATTGGCTAGCCAGACTGATATATATATATATTCTTTTTCCATACGCAATAAGTATTAAATCAACCTCTCCAAACAGTGAGGCCTGTGATTTTTATAATACTCCCAGCTGAAATTGTGTGCTATTCCTGGCAGATATTAAAAATGTAAATTTAGAATAACTTTCAGAATTCTTGAAATAATTATAGTGTATTCACCATTCTTATCTATATGACTCAGAAAGTTGGTCTGTGTTAGAGCATACTTGCTTACAGACATCCACAGGCTCCTGATATGATAAACATACCATTTTGCTGACTGTAATGCAGCAAAATCCTCCAGCAGCTTCAGTTTTCTTCCAGAATAGCTTCTTAACAGATGGTACCTTGTCATTGTCAGTGGCTTGCCATCCTGGAGAGCTGTAAGGATCCGTGCAGAGAATGACGTTTTTCTTTCTCTTCCCAAGATATCTAACAAAACCAGCCAATAACAACCTCTTCTTTTTCACAGAAAATTCCACCTTATGTCAGCTGATTTCTTCCAAGTCACATCGTGCCCATTCTACTGTAAGTGAGCCAAAAGGACTTATGCTGTTTGACAGCTAAAGCATACACTAGCTCACTGCCTTCAGTGAAAGAGAAATACAAAAGGCAAATTCCTCTAGTTTCTGGTGCTACTTCTGGTCATCCCGCTCAGCAGTGTGAGCTGTTTTTTTTGGATTCTGTCAGCCTTGTGAATAGGAGTTTAGAAATTAGAGTAGACATAGCTAGCAAATAGCTTTGAATCACTTTGAGCATAATTAAGCATGAAGCATAGCTGAGGGCTTTATTTGATCCAGACTGGTCATTTTATTATTAATGCACTCTCCAGAAAGTCTCTATATCCTTACTATGGTGGCTTTTTAAAACACTGGCTGAAGTACTTACGCTTCATGCTTTTTATTTAAAAATAAATGAGGACAATTGATTTTGATTTGTTGTAACAGTTGCAAAGGTTATACATTAAGATTTACTCTCATGCAGTATTTGCATGTAGCTTTACCAAAATCTCTCACTGAAGACAGTGGAACTTACTGTAATTTCTCAACCCTGAAGCGGAACAGGCACGTTAACACCATAGTAAATAAGATGAATCACAGGTCAGTCATCCTGTAAGAGTCCAGAGGATGGATCTAAAGACTCCAGAGATCTTTCTTTTGTTCAGTGGAACTAAAGCAGCCATGCATGAGACTTCCCTCAAGGCAGTGATAAAATATGGTTTCTCTCTTAAACTCCTGGATGGCGTCCAGCCTATTTGCAGAGATGTACCTGTGAGTTTACCACTTGATGGATCACATGCTCGTTAGTATATATGGTATTGCCGAAATAATTTCATTCTTTTTGATCAAAAACAATCATTTTTACTTAAGTTCATTATATCAAGGTCCAGTTCCTTCCTTCTACAATATGATTTATCTTAGAGAAAATTGCTGGTTTGAAATTTAGTGCATTGATATTTACAGAAAATCCCATATCTACTCAAGTACAATTTTGAAATTTTATGCTATAAGTCACCTTTCCAGTTAAATAAAGGCATTCATACTGTGTAAGTGTTTAAATTAGAGTCAAGGAACTCTTTTTTATTATTTCTAATCCACAAAATCTCAGATCATGATATAGTGTTATTATCTTGTCTTATATTACAAAAATGCATTCTCAGGTAAAAGAGTAATGAAATCTTTGGGACCATTTCTGCTCACTTAAGCTGGGACAAAAATAACACTGCGCAGGTCACTGTATCAGAACCACTACAAGCATTGTGTAGTAAAACAAGTCATCTTGAAAACATGCCAGATGGCTCTTATGCCTATTCATGAATCGTTATAGCAATTTGGTCGCTTAAAACAAAAGTCCTTTCCACAAAGAAAATAATAATAATAACAATCCTGGAGCAAATGACACTTCATTTATTATGTTTTGCTAACTAAGGGAGAGATTCAAGTTACCTAAGATTTGCCATCTAAGACTATGTTAGCTGTCCATGTGCCTCATGCATCCAGAGCAAGAGATGTACATTTCCAAAGGATGGTTTGTCTCATTGTGAAATAGAAGGGATTAATTTAACCTCTGCTGATTTCTTTTTCTTTCAAATGATTGCTTATTCTAATGCTCACACATAAGCATCTAGTGTCATTTGAAATACCTGAGTGTAGCTGAGATATCCATAAATTATTAGCTGAATACACAGAAACCTCCTGACCTTCTGAAGTTGCAGTCAAGGTCCAGTAGGGTAGTTTAGGAAAACACAGATGGCTTTAGATTTTAATGTTTAGTTAATTAAATCAAATTTCAGACCATTCTTGACTAAAAAGAGAGTTTTAGACACCTAACTATATATTTTATATAGCACTGTGTGCACTTTTAGATGTCTGAATCTGTAGCAAGCTAGGTGAAATTAATCTAGTCTAAAAGTCCTTATTATGCAATGCTCTGACTTATGTGTAAAATATTAAGCAAGAGATTATGTATTTTGATAAATCAAGGACCAAGTTATTTTGGAAGGAAGTAAGAATTAATGCTGTGCAGCATATCCAAATGAAACTACACTGACTTGATTAAGTTGTGGTCTGAACTCACAAATTATTTTTTGTTTTTCCTGAAAGAGCGGAAAGCTAGAACATCATGCTTGCAAGCATTTGCCAGAATTACATCTAGGCTATTCTTTGCAAGGTGATATTGAAAAGTTGCCTGTATTCTCAGATGTTTTTTGTTGTTTGTCACAGCACTACCTTATACCACCTCTATACTACAGTTCCTGCTGGGTTTTCAAGGTAGCAATTCATTCCGCAGCCAGACTTACACCATTTTAATATAGCTTTTACAAGGATACTCTTGACTCTACAGAGGTATATGAGGTTTTAGAGCTAAAACCAGACATCCATTCACATTTTAGGTATCAACATGTGGCCTGTGTATCTAATTCCCAAGATAAGTAACGGATACACGTGACTTGCTTCATCTGCTGAAACACAGACATCTTGTGATGTTTGAGATGTCCCAAGGCACCTGAGAGATGCATGGAACTCATAATTATGACGGAAGGTGTGCAGAATACCTGTGCATAGATATGACACACCTACATGAGGTTGGCATGGAGATACACAAATTCCTGGAGCAGCAGTTAGAAGCTAGGAGGGACAGCAAAGACTGTTTCAAAGGGGAGTAGACATCTGTGTGTTTGGACAACCAAATATACCTCTGGGCTCTATTATGCCATTCTCACTCATGCACTCCATGTAGTATAAAGAATCTGATTCATAAAGTACACCTTTGCATATAAAGATTTATAAATAAGTATCAAATGGGTCTGTATCTGAAAAGAATCAAAGTCCAAATAACAATCTATGGTATTGGTTTCAGTGGCATTAACTTTGGATTCAAGCATTGTTCAATGTGATGAAGAGAAGTTTTGTGAAGACAATGGAACACAACTTTGTTTATACATAAAATTATATGCATCACAGGTTCACCTACCCTGTTCTAACATAGCTATAATCTTCTTATCTATTTTAATATTTACTTTTGATGACTTGGGGGGGGGGGGGGGTAGGGGGAAGAAACACTGCAATAGATTGTACTTTGATTAGCTTCGTCAACAAGGGATTTTATTATGCAGAGCCAAATGTTAATCATGGATACTACAGGGCTGAATCCCACTGCAGCGAAATCCATAGGATTAGTTGGTAAAATAAACAAATCTGGTTTTGGCCGTTTACTAATATGCCTGAATGTATTTGCTGTGGGGAATGAGATTTTAAAGGAAGGAATAAATATTCATCGTAAGAGCTAGTGTTAAGTATTTCAGTAAGTTACCTGAATCTCTGGAGAGATTGTTGGCAATTCACACATATTCTGTAAGTTCTTTTGGGTACCAATGTGACAGGTATGTAATTGTTCTCCACGTGGATTTACTGTAAGCCAGAGACACGCATTGCCTGTTAATGAAAGTGAGACTTACAGACATATCTATGACTAGGCAGCTAGTAATTTCTCACCTATTCTAGCACTAAGCATCTTTATATTTTAAGAAAAATCCATAGCACAGCTGTTGGAAACTCAGAAATGTTGGTTTTGTTTTCTCATTTACTTTCATAGTTCAGTTTTGCATCATGCAGAAGTGTCTGTCTATTTCAATAGGTAAAAAATTGCTATGATGTCACCTCATATTTCTAAAGGGAGATGAATATATGGCACATTCTAATGTCTTAGGTAACATTGTGCTGTAATATGTGACCGAGCAGACTCTAACCTACAGCAATATGAAGCCTGTAACACAAACAGAACAAATGGCTTGTATACTTGCTGCTTCCCATCAGCCCAGAAAGCAAAGATACAGATAATTATCTAAGAACAGTGGGTGGAAGCAGTTAATAGGCATTTTGCTGCTGGCATTTCTCAGACAAAAATACTGTTAAGCAAAGCCTGACATGGGGAAATCATTATTTACTCAAATGTGATTGTATACAATTTGACAGATATCATTCAGTTGTTGACCTATAATGCAAATAAAAAAAATCCATTGTCAAAGCAAGGTTAATTCTTGTTCTGTAATCATTACCAAATCACTGTCTATATAAAATGGATGCTCTCTGTACAGCTGTGGTTATTTGAAAGACATTCTTATCAGACTTTTACATGATGCATTGGTGGTTTATTCAGCATGATAGAGTAGTGTGTTTTTTTTTTTCCCCCCTTTATGAAGAGGATCTTTAGGGAATATGCTGAGCAGCTGGGCAATGCAAGTGACTTACTGACTCATGTTTTGTGAAGGAGAAACATGAAAGAAAACAACTTTCTTGTTAGTTTTATGAGACCCTAATAAGTGTGAATAAATATAAATATTAATCTAATTGGCCACACTTTGAAAGCTATTTGTCCATGACAGGTGACAGCAGTGATGATCATAAATAGACCTATTTACCAAGTATTATTACATAGAAATGAAAAACAGTTCAAAATGAATATATAAACAACATCACGGCATAACACCTCCTAGTGACATATTGATTAGAGTTTAAATGAATAGCTTGAATTAGATTTGGGTCATGTGATGAGTGGCTTTTTAGACAAGGCTAGAAGCATGAAAGTCCTCTGAGTGAAATAAAAAAATATAATAACAAAAAAATAAACAGCAACAACTTTGAATAAAATGGAATTCTCATTCTGCTCTCTCTCTTCCTCCTTCCTTGACAACCTTCAGCATCAGTACAGCTTGAAAAATTTAAAGAAAGGGCAGATGGTACCTTTCAAAATGCTATTGAGTAATTTTACATTACCATGTACCATGGTGTCATTGCACTTGATATGCAGATGAAGAATATGTTAGCTTGAGGTTGTGCATCATTTTCTGTGATCTCAGCTGGAGGTAGGATTGTTCAGAACTGGCACAGCTTGAATATTGATACAAATACAATTATAACATTTAGCTAGCAGAACTGAGAAATTAGCAATCAGTTTTATTAATAATTATGTGTATGATTCTAAGAGTCCTGACCACCACTGAGTCATTTAGGAAACTTTTCAAAACAAAATGTGCTGTAAGCACATTTTCACAAAAACTGCTGAATGAAGAATGGATTCTTCAAGTTGTGTCAAAAAGCAGACATTTTTGAGTGGAATGTTGAAACAGTGTTAGGTATTCTTTCCATTCATAATACAAACAGGCTTCTGAGTTGGAAACTCCCACTATATAGTGCAGTACTGGGATAATGTTTGTTACTATCATTGTTATAGCAGAAAGAGGAAAGGAGTGAGAGAAGAGAGAAGGTTAGAGGGTTAGAGGGAGGGAGGGAGGAAGCCAAGTGAATTGTAAGTTTTTTGGAACTCCAGTAGTTTATGAGCTTGGCCCACTTTGAGGTGAGTTTAAAAAGCCTTTTATCCAGAAAGATTCTAAGCAATCTCATATGGAAATCAGTTAATTTGCATATGCTTGGGTATTCAAATATTGAAGCACTCAAAAGTGCTTAAAACATCTTTGTTATGACTACAAAGATATACTTCACTACTGAGATCCTGAAGTTCACTCAACATCCCATTTCCATTTTATGTACAGCAGATAATATGGCCTTGAAGAAAACTTGGGAGGTAAAAGAAAAAAAAGAAAAAAGAGAGAGAGAGAGAGAGAGAGAGAGAGAGAGAGAGAGAGAGAGAGAGAGAGAGAGAGAGAGAGAGAGAGACTCATACTGGCTTATAAAGAGGTGAATCTAAGTGGATCTAATATTCCTAAGAAAAAAAAAAAATCAAATTACCTCCCAATTTGAGTGACAGGATGTTTCTAGATGTAGACTTCAATCAGTTCTTTTGCTTAAAATTGAAGACCATAGAATCATAGAATAGTTTGTGTTGGAAAGGACCTTAAAGATCATCTTGTTCCAACTCCCCTACCATGGACCATGGGCAGGGGCCCTTTCCACTAGACCAGGTTGCTCAAAGCCCCATTGAACCTGGCCTGAACACTTCCAGAGATGGGACATCCAGAACTTCTCTGGGTAACCTGTTCCAGTGCCTCACCACCCTCATAGTAAAGAATTTCTTCCTAACGTCTAATCTAAATCTACCCTCTTTTAGATTAAAACCATTCCCCCTTGTTCTATCCCTTTGTCCATTACCCTATTATACCTCTTAAGAGGTACTTAAGAGCTGTGCTATCTTAGAGAAATATATAGCTGAAACAAATATTGGATATGCATTGCAATATCTGTAAACTGACCCTGTTATTCACTATCATCTTTGTTTCTGTATAGCTGTTACAAATTTTCCTTATACATGTTTTAGATGAAATTTTCTTTGGCCTGTACTTTCCAAAATCACATTTATATATTTTCTGATCAACAATAAGCTTTATCTCTTTCCCATCTGACTGCTGTGATGTTTATCATGCTTACCTAATTTAGTATCATTTCTGTGTTTCATCATCTCATAAAACTCCTGTTAGCTGTTTCTTCTAGGTAATTAGTAAATTTGGTAAAGAAAACCAAAGGTAACACTTACAACACCACATATTACACCATTGAGGTTTGGCATCCTTATGTTGTTAGGAATTTCCTGTACTCAGCCTACATAAGTGTGCCTATCCAAGGCAGGCTGATACTATTTCAGATAAGACTATGAAACTGATTCAAAAGAGATATGCATGTTAGATGTACTGAATTACATTCACTCCCATAGTAATAAAAATTAATATCATATCTCTAATACAAAGCAATCAAGATCATCTGGAATGATTTCGAGTTTTTATATGAACAATTAGCTCATGTTTCTTACTCTGTGTTTTTGTTTGTTTTGTGTATTTATTTATTTATTTATTTATTATTTCCAGAGCATTATTCATTTATCTTTCTGTTAGTATCCCCTAATTTGATTCTTTATTTAGAAATTATCTACTTTTTTTTTTTTTTTTTCCATCTTGTAAAGAGAGAACTAATGTAATAGGCCTATTCCATGTAAGCCAACTGAATTCCAGATGACTTTCCAAGTACACATTTTATTTACAGAAAACACAACATGGTGTCACAGAGGCTTTCTTTGCTCTTAGACAAGCTATGAAAATCTAAGTCTGCAGATTATACCTAAAAGAATGTGATAAATGTAAACTTCCTGATATGGGCATAAATACCAAAAAAAGGTACTTACATCAGTATAATTTATTTTTCCCTCTCTGTAAAATTAAAAAAAAAAATAATCAGACTAGAACACCATATAATCATATAAATATTTCTATATCAGTTCTAGGATAATAAAATAATTTGTATTAAAAATCCATCAGTATAGAAAATAAAATGAATATTATATGAAAGGTCACGATCAGAGGGATGACTTATAAGCATTTACATTTCCAAAAGTTCATTGACTGGATTTTTAGACATTTAAGTCAAGGTTAACATTCCCATTTCATGTAGGGAATTTGTAGGCAATGAAGAGAATTTCTGGAATTCCTGTCCTGGTGCTTCAGGATGTATCTCTTCTGCAGTGCTCTGTCTGTGTTAGCAGGTTTCCTCACAGGACATCTATTAGTGTCTTATTTCCGTATGATCGGCTTTATACTGTTTTTAAAGCCTGCTGTCCACTCAGATTTTAAAGTGCATTTGTTTCTGTTATTTGACCAACGACATAAGTTTTTCCCTACATATTAATGGAATACTAATCCTGAATCTACTTCTGCCTGTCAACTGGCATACTTAGAAAGGTCTAAAAACTTAGGTCCAGGCAGTGGTTGCTACATAGGAGTATATGAAAATAAAATTCTAAGGAGATTTCTCCATTCTGTTTCTAGTCCATTTAAGTACCAGTCATGACATCAGGCTCACCATAAAACTCATGACAGAGGAATTGCAGGGCCAGCTTGCAGTGTAGAACAAATACACAAAAAATAGCCCGTTTACTTCCTAAGCACATCAGCAGTGAGCACCTGCCACAGCTGTGTTATGCCTCAAAGTCACCATTTGGTCAGCAATAACACATTTTTTCATATTGCAAGTGGTAAATTACTCTGAATAGTCTTTGCAGATACTTCCTTTTTCATCCTGACAGCAGACACTCCAACCAGAAACAAACTCACCTTCTATGCACTCCTTTAGTACTGAAACAAATGTATGAGAAAGATGTGTGACTCAAAGTTTCTATAAGAAACTCTGGGTTGTCCATAAAGGTGGAGTCTCCATCCTTGGATATATTTAAATTCTGACTGGACATAGCCCTGAGCAACCTTCTGTGTTTCATCCTGCTTTGAGCAAAGGGGTTAGATTATATGATCTCTCAAGGTACCTTCCAACCTCAGCTATCATTTGATTCACTGATTCACAGAGATTCTGTGAAAACCTACCTCCTGTCAATCACAGGGGCTTTTCAACTGAGTGGCAGACCAAATAAAATATAACACCATTGCCATTAAATGAGAAGAAACATGGCTTATCCGAAAGCTGAACTCAGAATGCAAAAGGAAAAAAAAATACCACTGTGTTCAGAAGGGGCTGTATTTTATATTCAAATTCAATAATTTGATATCATAGTACTTTGGGCTCCTAAAAAAAATAATATTTCTAGACCTACTGCTTTGTCTGGTGGTTTGATTGTTTGTTTTTATAGACCCTAATTTATGATGCTCTGTTACCTATAATCTTATCCTAAGCTGCCATTATATAGGGCTATAACTCCTCTGTATGACAGTTCTGGAATTATGGAAAATTTGTGTTCCCAGAGGATTACAGAATCATGTTTTACTATAACCTCCTTTTTACTCCAACCCCGAAAAGATGCTAGAACGTAGATATCCAGGAAGTCTCTTTTTGTTGTATAAGAAAGCAATATCTCAATATATATGTGTGTATATATATATATTAATTTCTTCTCAGAGACTTTTATGTATCCTACCTTTAAAAAAGATTTATAAATTCAACCAACCTCAACCTAATTGCACATAGCTACACAGCCTTACTATTCTATTACAATTCAGTAACAGGCTGTATGGCAGAGGTAGAGAAATCATGATACTTTTTTTTCAGTTTTACAGACAAAACTAAAAGCAAGAAAAACTGTATTTAGGTTGAGGAAAATTTTTCATACATAATTTTTTTTTTAAATAGTAAATACAGAAATTAAGCCTGGAATTATTATTTTCATTCAAATGACATTGTCTGGTCTATTTGAAATATTTTATTGTATTGTAACCTATTCTATTCTGTTGCATTGCATTGCATTGCATTTTCAGGGTATTTTTATAATATTTTTCTTTTTCAGATGTCAAACTATAAACCAAACCAAACCAATCAACCAAACAAAAAGTTCTTACATTTGTTACAAACAGTAAACAGACAGGTTTTGGCATTTCTAGAAGCCTAAATATCAAAATGAAGTGGCTTGACATTTTTAGATGAGGCCTTGTAGTCAGACAAGAAGATGAATTCAGTCTCATTTTGTGACTAGTTTTGGTCCCTCTCACTCTATATATTTTGATGAATTTACTACTTATTAACAAAATATGTCAAATTCTTTTCCACAAAAGTTTTCTTCTTAAACTCTGCAGCCAAACTATAAATAACTTTAAAGTCAAGTATTCTTGTGGAAATTGTTTACAAAAAATAATTTTTTAGCAAGTTATCATCCAAATTAATCAGACAAATGAAATACAGTACAACTAGAATTCCTGGTCATTATAAATAGAATTTATCTCTCAATACCCTTTTATTTTTAAGAAATTACATTTTGAATAACAGCACCAAAAATATCATGCTTACCAAATAAAACACCAGTTTTCAATCTCAGTAGTAGTCTCTTTTCTCAGTTGATAAACAATAAGCAATATTCTCTTTTATATAATATTGCATGAAAATAAGCCTGCACGGCAGCCTGTTGCATTTTCCATGATTCTGCTTTGATTCCATGGGCATCTCTTTTCCTTCCAGCATTATTTATTCAGTGTGTTTAGTTTGCTTTACAGGCATGGCAGCATTCATAGGGTAGACCTATTGAACCAAGCTGTAATAGATGTAATACATCAATACATTTGAGCTGAACAGCTTTAATTAGGCCTTCCCGGTCATTTCATCAATTCAGTGGAGTACCATTGGGATTTGGATAACGCCATGCCTTCTGTAGTGCATGAGAATTACAGCACTTCTGCCCCACTCTGCCAGTCACACCACAAGGTTAGACAATCAACATTAATTCATACAGTTGTCTGCATTCTAGAACATAAATTTATCCCTATACTAATATCTTTGAAACCCTAAAATCTTTCCAACCTTTATGTCAATTTGAAATTCAAGCTATCATGAAATCTCCTGCTGCAACATCTTGTTGTTGCTCAGCAGCAAATTAAAGGTGTGTTTTACTTGAAGATTCATGCTTGTCAGATATAACAAATGTATTTATTGCATTTTGGTAGCAGACGATCTGCTAGAAATTGCAGAAATTGCAAAATCCAAAGACTGTTGTTCTGCTACTGCAGTAGCTCACTTGGTTTGTACTACTTTTGAGATCTATTTGTCAAACACACTGTAATAAGATTTAAACAAACATAAAACAGATAATCTATTCACATGTATAAGGCTATGCAGAAGGAGGGTGTCTGCTCCTTTAATGATATCTGGTGAAGGACCTTTTCCAAAGCAAGAAAGAGACACTGAGAAAGGGAGTCGGTGATGGGAACCAAACCTGGTCAGGAAAGAAACTGAACATGGGAATGTTGATTCAGGCAAGGCTGTCTGAGTAAGGATTTCTGGATTGCGATGATTAGAAGTAAAGAATGGGAGCCAGCAAGAAAAGTGCTTAGACACAGGCCTGATAAAGCAAAATGGAGAAAATGAGAAGAAAAAAACCTCCTTGTCTCACTAACTGATGGGCTATGAAATTCCAAATTCCAGGAAGAGCAACCTGGAATTTGCACCTGATAAGATTGTGAACTCAAGGATGGTGGGGGGGAGAGGGCAGACTGGGAGTGTGCAGGAAACTGTGGGGTTCTGCAAACCCTTGGGGGTGTGCAGGGGAAAGGGGGAGCATGATGAGCAAAGTGGGGAATAGTTAGAAGAGGGTATAAAAGGGCTGGTCACATGTGAAACTGAGATGGTCTGTACATGCATCTGGCTGAGCCCTGCGACTGATCTCTGCAGTCTGTCCTGCCCTCTTATAGTTTCTCATTTAATCTTTTCTTAACTTTCTCTGTGCATATTCTCACTCTTTACCATGTGTATGCATGCTGAAGGACGACTGGAGAGGCCTGTGTCTGTATGAGTGAAACTGGTGCCACTTACTGGAGTCAGACTGGGACTGTAGGCCTACCAACTGTGGTACCAGTTACTGGAGTGAGTGGGCATCTTTTACTGCCAGCCACAGGGGCTGGAATGGTGTGTGCTCCCAAGCCTACTCCTTGGGGCAGACCAGTGTGATTGTGAGCTAGTATGTGTCTGTATGGGACTGGAAAGGATTAAGAGCCCGCTACAGGGAGACCGCTATGAGTGGAATTTAGTACCACCTACTGGAGTCAGGCTTGAGATGTTGGCCCACTGACTGTGGTGCCAGCTACTGAAGCAAGTGAGGGTCTTAGCATCAGCAGCTGGGGAGGGTGGGGGGAGCATGGAGCATAGCTTTCTGGATCTAGGAAGGGTCCTACATCCTACAGAGATGGATTTTCAGCATATTGTATGATAGAAATACCAAAATGAGTAGAAAAGAATAAATGATTGTAAGTTCAGAAACTCAGTTGCTTAACTGCAGTTGAAAATGATTGTAGATGGTAAGAATGATACAGACCAGGTCCATAATTCCCATAGGGGCACATCTACAGAGCAGTCAAATAAATGAACATGAAACAGGATCAAACATGCCTCGGTTAATTTCCCTTTAACTAGTTAAGGCACTCTTGGCAACAAAATTATCTTGCCATTGGCCTAAACCCAGGCTTCAACATACACTGTGCATTGAAGACCATGCTGCACAGACTGTGTGCTGCCTGTCCTGAAGGCAGACAAGGATAACTCCAGTATCCCCTATACATTCTGAATTTTTTCCTCTAATTGTAATGGAAGTATAAGAAAATCATAGTTATTTTATTCTGATATAAATTAGCAGAACTACTGAATAGAAAAAGTAACAGAAAATTAATTCAGTTGTGTTACCATATTTCCCTCTCTCACATTAAAAAAAAAAAAAAAAAAAAAAAAAAGTGTAAGCTGTGCAAGTGCTTTTAATTAAAATAAATAAAAATAAAAGGACTGAGAATCTGAGCTAATTTTCATAACATTGTTCATATTAGGTGGCCATAACTGAGTAACATTTCAATTCACCATAAAGACAACAAAGTTGCAAATTAGAAAGACAGTGAGGTACATTATATGGAGACTATATATACTGGTCATCCAGAGTGCAAACCTATTCAGGTTTGCACCTGTAGGTCAACACCTACACTTGTTTACTTAGGCATAAGGGATAAATCACAAAATTATAGAATCGTTGAGGTTGGAAGGGACCTCTGGAGGTCATCTGGTTCAACTCCCCTGCTCAAGCAGGGACACAATCACAGAATCACAGAATTGTAGGGGTTGGAAGGGACCTCAAGAGAGGTTGCCCAGATAGGAGTCCAGACAGGCCTTGAATATCTCCAGAGAAGGACCTTAAATGTCTTCTAATTCCAACCGCTCCACCATAAGCAGGGACTCCTTCCACTAGACCAGGTTGCTCAAAACCCCATCAAACTTGGCCTCCTGAGTACACCACTAGTTACTGGCCTCCAACTAGACTCTACTTCACAGATCACCACTCTCTGGGCCCTGCCTTTCTTATGTTTTTTAACGTACTTCTTTGTCTTCAATTTACTTAATTGTCTTCTCATCCAGGCTATATTTCCTCAGGTTTTCTAAGAGGTTCTTGTGGTTCTTAAGAGATTTTTTGACACAATGTCAAAAGTCCTACTGTAGTCTTGGTAAGCAATATCTACTGCTCTTCCTTTGCCAATCATTTCATCACAGCAGGTTAGCAAATTGGTCAAGCCTGACTTGGTGAAGCCATGCTGACTATTCTTGATGATTTTCTTGTCCTTCATGTGCCAGGATTAGTTGCTCCCTCACATTCCAAGGGATCACAGTGAGGCTGACTGGCCTGTAGTTTCCTTTTTATTTTTATTTATTTATTTATTTATTGAGGCAGGAATTATGTTTGTTCTCCTCGAGTCCTTGGGAAGTTGTGGTGGTTTGACCCTGCAGGACAGCTGAGCTCCACCACAATCGCTCTCTCACTCCCCCTTCTTAAAGGGAAAGGGGGAGAAAATACAATGAAAAAGGCTCAAGGGTTGAGGTAAGGACTGGGATATCACTCAAAAATTATCATCAAAGGAAAAATGGACTCAGCAGAGGGAGACGAATGTAATTTATTACCTATTACTAACAACCTAGAGCAGTGAGAAACTAAAAACAAACAAAAAAACTTTCCTCCCATCCACACTCTTCTATGTTCTCCCATCAAGCAACACAGGGGAATGGGGGTTGGGGGCTGTGGTCAGTCCCTGATGCTTTGTCTCCAGCGCTCCTTCACGGTCTCTGCCCCTGCTCCACATGGGGTCCCAAACTGTCCTTCCCAAACTGAGCCTGCGGGAGCTGCCCACAGGCAGCAGCTCTTCAAGAACTGTTGCAACATGGAGCCGTACCACGGAGTCCATCCGTCAGGAGCAAACTGCTCCAGCACGGGTCCCCCACGGGCGGCAGCTCCCCCCAGGCCCCTTGCTTCTGCATGGGCTCCTCTCCACAGGCTGCAACTCCGGCCCGGGGCCTGCTCCTGCGGGGGCTCTCCATGGGCCGCAGCCTCCTCCAGGCCACATCCACCTGCTCCACCGGGGGCTCCTACACGGGCTGCAGTATGGGGATCTGCTCCATGTGGGACCCACGGGCTGCAAGGGGACATCCTGCTCCACCAGGGGCCTCTCCAGAGGCTGCAGGGGAACTTCTGCTGCGTGCCTGGAGCACCTCCTGCCCTCCTTCTGCACTGACCTTGATGTCTGCAGGGCTGTT
Source organism: Cygnus olor (assembly GCF_009769625.2). Classification (NCBI taxonomy): domain Eukaryota; kingdom Metazoa; phylum Chordata; class Aves; order Anseriformes; family Anatidae; genus Cygnus; species Cygnus olor. The sequence goes on from NC_049169.1 coordinate 175,990,472, forward strand.
CCTCACTCCTCTCTCCCAGCTGCTGTTGTGCAGCAGTTTTTTCCCTTTCTTAAAAATATTCTCACAAAGGCACAGGCAACATCACTCACTGGTTTGGCTCTGGCCAGCAGCCAGTCCCTTTTGTAGCCATCTGAAACTGGCCTTTATCTAACAGAGAGCAGCTTCTGGCCTCTTCTCACAGAGGCCACCCCTACAGCCCCCTGCTACCAAACCCAATACAGCACTTCTCTGAATTACTGTAATTGTTGAAAGATTATTGCAAGTGGAAACCCATGGTCACATTTGCTTAAGTATTCCTGGACCTGATCCTCTTCCACCAAGGGTAAGTCTTCCTTGCACCCCTTACCCCTCTTCTCTGGAGCATGGTGATCCTGAAGGCCAGTCCTGCTAGTAAAGACTGAGATTAAGACTTTTCCTCACTTTGTCTTCTGTCACTAGGTCACCCGCCTCATTTAGCAGAGCCCCCGTATTTTCCCTAGTCTTTGTCACCTACTTACAAACATGCTGGTTGTTGTCTTTGAGATCTCTTGCCAGATTCAATTCCACACGGCCTTTGTCTTTCCTAACCAAATCTCTGTATGCCTGGACAGTGTTTCTATATTCCTCGTGGATTACTTGTCCCTGTTTCTGCCTTATTATATTTCCTTCCTATGACTAAGTTTGGCCAGAGGTTTCTTGTTCATCATTTTTGCCTGATTTCCTGCTTGTTGGGTTAGACCTCTCTTGAGCCTGGTGGATGTGATCCTTGAGTGTCAACCAGTTTTCTTGGGCCCCTCTTCCCTCCAAGGCCTTAATGATGACAACATCTCAGGTCGGACCATATAGAAGAGTCTCCTATCTCATCTATACCTGTTAACAGCAGTAGTGGCTCTTTGAGGTGAAGATGCAGGTGCTTTGCAGTGTGTTATAATTATCTCATGCTGCAAGGTATAACTCTTACATATACTCCAGACATTCTCTTGCATAATGTATTATCACATAGATGTGAACTTGGTCTGTATCACATAACAGGGAAACTCTGCATTCAGGTCCATATAGTTTCGAGAAGAATCAGTTTATGCAACTTCTTGGGAGTTCATAAAAAAAGGTGGCCAGACATTCCAGGCCAGTTACATTGGTTAAACATCCAAACCATTCTTTTTGAACGTAACACTTTAATAACATAACAGATAGAACATATTCGAATGGTCTCAGAAATTAAATTATTGCTTAGCTTCTTTCCGTATGGAATATTCTAATCTGATATTTCTTCTTCTTTTTTTTTTTTTTTTTTTTTTCTACAGAAGTAGAAAGGATTAATCTGTAATTGCCTTGATGGAGACACTCAAATTTTAATAACTACAACCTTAACAGGATTTGAACAATCCTCTGTCTTTCAAGTATGATACTGACATTCATACATAAGTCGTTCTAGTCTTTGCTTGCTGTCCTTTAGAATTCATAGATCTATTATTTTATCCTCAGTATAGGTCCCCTGTATTTTTCTAGTTAATGAAACAGAAAGATCCTAATATTTTGTTACTGCTGCTCTTGATGCCAGTAATTTAATGTAAAGGCCAAAAAAATAAAATGGTATTTGTTATAGCAATTCATGTCAGCTGCTCACACACATTCAAGCTCTAATTAAAACCACATATAATTTATTACAGTGCATAAAATTCTCCTCTCAATTAAAACAAATAGAAAAGAAGAATTCAACAGAATTTGGTAGTATCTTTTTCTTTCACTAGGTGACTTTTAAAAAGTTTTATTATGTCTTGAGACAACTGGTTATCTGCCTTAAAAACAAAACAACACAAACCATATCAACCAACCAATCAACCAACCAATAAAAAAAAAAAAAAAAAAAAAAAAAAAAAAAAAACACTCAGGTATAACCAGACACAGACCAGTTATTTCAAACATATAGAGCTTTTTTTTTAAAAAAAAAAAAAAAAAAAAGTTTAATTAATCTGCATAAACTAACATCAAATGTCATGAAAAATGTATATACAGAACTGACTTCACAGTGTTTGAGTAGTTCATTTACTTCAGTATTATTAATCCAAGTTTTTTATATTCTTCTCTTGGACACTATGTCTGTTTAGACTTTCAGTAGCTCAGAAGTGCAATTCTCCATGTCCTTAGTACTGTGAGTACATTTGCTTTGATGTTCCAGGAGTCCAAAATGTAGTCATCTATGACTCTAGCAACATGACACTGTTGGAACAAAAATTTCAGGAGCTTTTGACCACTGCATAGCTTGAAGTGGAAGGGCAGAAGAGCACGTTGTGAAGTGTGAAGTGGGATCTTTCACAGGCTAACAGATCCCTGAAAACAGACAATCCCAAGACTGGAGTGATTGGCAGCCCCTGCATTTTTTGGACCTGAGCAGCTGCCCATTGCAGCCAAGCTGAAAAGTTTCCTCTAATTATTGCAACATTAACGATCAACTGGTTCTGACCAGAAGGGAACACAGTTGAGAAGTCCCTTCATAAGCTGCTTAAAAGTTTTCATAGACCGCATGAAGTCTGCAGTCTGCACTTTGTGACATTAGACAGTCTAGCAGTAATAAAAATAGTGATACTACTGCTAGGCAATTAAATTACGCTAAAGAAATACAGTAAAAATTTATTAAGGCTGTTTGTTATGAAGTAAAGGGCACTTTTATATACGAAAACACTGAGATATTGGAGAAAATTTAACCTAATTCTTGAAGTTGAATGTTTGCTTAAGTCTTCTAATGATCCATGATGGTAATGATTGTTCTGAGGTGTTTAACACATTGCAGTCTTTGCAGAAAGAGAGGGAAGGAAAATAAAACCTGACACACACTCCTGTACAATCTGGAATACTAGAAACCTAGGTCATGGTTAATAAGGCTACAAGTATGAGGAATATAAAAAAAAGACATGCAAAACTTACTTGGAATTCCAGTCTAAAAATTCAAATATTTGACCTTTTGTCCATTCCACACTGACGTTTTTCCCTGAAAAAAAATTCCTCACATATAATAGATATGGTAATGTGTCTGTGATACTAACGTGTATCACAAAAACTTACTTGTAGTAAGTAATAAGCGCATAACAAATAAAAGAAGAAACCATGTTAAGTTAAATATGAATCATTATTTATATCCCTAATAAATTTAATAGTATTTAATATCGTGAACCAGGGTTAAAACATGTCCACTGTGTTTATCCAACATTCAAATTAAAAATCTTTTAAATAAATTTTAGTATATATATAAAATTACAAAACACGTTGCAATGGATTATTGAAATTGATGTATTTTGTGTAAGATTTTTATTTTTCAATTAATAAATATATGGTCTCATTTTAACAAAACTTCTTAGAAGATATTACCTGAAGAGGCTGTGGGATTTCCATCCTCAGGGGTTTTAAAGCCACTGTTGATCTGGTCTCTTGCTAGCAGTGGCTGAAAGAGGGACAGGACTTCATGACTTCCAGAGATCCCCATATTCATTGTCATTAATTACTTGTCTAAAGTAATAACAATTTTTTGGATATAAATTGCATTTATACATATTTGGTTTGTAAGTAGCTTTTTGACTCAATAAATTTAGAAAACAGTACTACATAAGGTTTGCTCCCACTTTTCAGGAACTTATAAATAGAACAAAGAAAATCCCTTTTGAAATTAAAAAACTTCACAGAAAAAAAAAAAGAAGTTAGTAGAAATTTTGATTTATATCAACATGACATATCAGACTTTTAAAATACTCTTGTGGATGGCATGTCACGATCAGGGGTATGATCTTTACTTTGCTATTTCTCATTCAATTATTTTTTTTTCTCCAGTTTCTCTCTACCACTTTGGGATAAGCACTAAATATCTGCACATATCTGTTTCCACATTTGCAAAAGTACAGTAATATTTCTTTCACTGAATGAGCTGTTGTCAGGATTAATTAGTGTAGCTACCAGGTAAAACGGACTTTGTTGTTTCTAAGTCCGAACTAAGTAAAATACAGTAGCTATCCCATTAACTTAAGGTAGGTTTTTGGCTGAATACAGAGTGCAATGGTATCATCAAACAAGATGTTCTACCAAATTTTGATTCTCCTATTTATGATGTTTGAGTGTGGCATAGAAGAATAAGAAGAGGAAGAGGAAGAGGAAGAGGAAGAGGAAGAGGAAGAGGAAGAGGAAGAGGAAGAGGAAGAGGAAGAAGAAGAAGAAGAGGAAGAAGAAGAAGAAGAAGAAGAAGAAGAAGAAGAAGAAGAAGAAGAAGAAGAAGAAGAAATAAAATAAAAATTAAAAGAAGAGAAACTGTCAAAATCTATTTACATAATATTAGTGGCATCCAGAGCTGGTACTCTGGAATAATGAGAAGTAAATAAAATGTTCCCTATGCATATGCTTCAGAAAATAGAATTTTTTCAAGCCCTTATTCCTGTTTAAGTGGAATAGCATACATTTGGATTGACATCAGCTAAACTTCAGGTTAATCACACATAGCTATCATAGAGTGATGGCATGGAGAAGCTGAAGTGAGATTTAGCATTTAATGGATGGAATTCTATTTGCTACAAACTGATAGTGGGTTTGGCAGCTGAATGATGTATTTCCGGAAATGGGAATGTGTCCTAGAAGTAACTCATAGCTTTTTCCAAGGATTTATTAAAACTAAGCTGACACTTGCATCACTGATAGAGGTAATTTCAGAGCTCTTGAAATTCTACTGACCCTAAGATAATGAAACTACCACCTTGTGCACATTTGTATTCTATGGCATGTAGTGTAGGCTTATGGTTTGGAATGTGAAACACTATTATTATATGCTGAAGGAGTTCACATTAGTAACTGAGGGCAAATGCATAGACTTGAAGATATTTCAAGAAAAGGTAGATATAATACTCAGAACCAAATGAGGGGGGCTGTGCATAAACAACAATGATAATAAGTTATTTGGACAGTTAATAAAATTTAGGGTTCTGCAGGATGAGTGCAGCCTTGTAACTTAACCAGATTTTTTTAAGTTTTTTTTTTTTTTTAACCCTGTATCACAGTGGGAATTTATATTATGCCCTAAAACAAATCAAATCCAGTGCATATGAAAAGCACCATGAAATGTGCTTAGAAAAGTCTTGCTGAGGCAGAGATATGTGCATATTTATGACACAGACAGCCATAGGCTGTACAAATGAAAGCTTTACTTATAATCCAAATAATGTTTTTAACAGTATTTTCAGATAAGACAGATGTGTGTTAAACTCAGATCAAATGAATCAAATCTTTAGGCTCATTCAAAATACAGATTGTCCATACGAAAGGGGATGATTGCCTTATACTAAAATGCAGCAGAAATATTAATGAAAAACAAGTGGAATCACTGGAACATTTCACTGCTTTCAACAGCTTAAAAAAAAAAAAAAAAAAAAAAAAAAAACACCTACCTACCTACCTCTTCCCCACTGAAGGTGTTTTAAATTTCGGAGATTAGAGGAACAATGAATGGTCCTGAGGAACTGATCACCACTGGAAAATTGGTAATCATTATATATATATGTTTTAAAATCTTTGCTATGAATTCAGAGTTAGCAAACAGGACTGGAACCTTTCATTTACAAATTGTGTCTTTGGTTTAGCTGTGGAACCTGTCAGGAAGGAGATGAGCAATTTTGTCTTCCTCAAAGACAATACCAGGTAGTAGTGTTCCTTATGCAATTAGTCATATGGGTTTGATACTCCCCAAACCTTTCTAGATGCATTTAGTGTTGGAAGATTTTTACTGAAACTAATTAATTTTCAGTAAAGTTCTGATATTGTGTTTGGCCCAAAGTGACACTTTGACAAGTTTGACAAGTTTGTCCTAACTTAATTTGGGACTAAAGTAATAACACCCTTGTGTTTAAAACAACTAAGGAGTCCATATTAGGGTCTGTGCTACACCTGGAAGCTGCAGTAAGTTTTCATTCAGGAGAGCACAGGAAGGACAAGACGCTCACCTCTGGTGATGGCTTACTGGCTGCAGCACTTGCACAAGATGAATGTGTGGTCTTAGGTCCATGTCCCTCAACCCAAAGGGTGCCACATCATCTCTCGTTCTTCAGAACAATATTTGATTCATTAAGCCAATGAGGAAAGGATAGAGCATCCATTCTTTTAGTTTCTCTAGTTGTTACTTTTCTCTTTAATGCTAGGCCATGAATCTTTGAATTCTGTGAGTCTAATAATTTGATTCTAAATTTAAGTACAGAAGACTACATATACATAGCATTCACATTCTTAGTTGAATTCGTTGTAGGACTATCCGAGGACTATTTGAATATTACTATTATAACTTCAGAACACTGAGAAAAGTATGGTTGTCATTGTATTTTCAGCATAGGTTTTATATGGACCTATGTTACAGGCAATCCCTAGGAAATTTTTCATATACTTTCTACTCCCTTATGGCTTTTTAAGTGCACCATGATGTTTACTCCACTTTTTTTTTTTTTTTTTTAATTTTACAAATAATAGGGAGGTGAACAGTTTTAATTTTTACTGAAATCAGGCTCATCTCAGTGTAGCTTAAGCTGACTGCATATCAGCTTAATATATTCTTTAAAATGTCTGTGAGAATCTCTGTAATGGGACATGCCTTAGTTCATTTTTAAAAATTCATGCCAGTTAAATCATTTTGACATATTCATGTATACACAGCTTAAACTAGTTTAGAAACAGATTCAGCAAAATAGATGTAACCCCTGCTAGGCTACTTTATTTTTGTCAGACCCATCAGTTAATTCACCCTGATAAGAAAGTATAGTAATTTTCCACAGTTTGCAAGAGATCTGTCTGTAAATGTCAGGCAGGAACACATGCGACTAACCTCAGTAGTATAACCCTAGCTACTGAGTAAAAGCTAGATAAATAGTTACATCTAACTTACAAAATATATTGCCTTTACTCCTCCAGGATTTCACACAGTGGTAACTACCCTTGTATAAAAAACACATCTGTCACTAGTGAAAAGAGAACACAGTTTGAAGAACTGTTTTCTCAAATAGATATAGCCTTGAAGAAATCTGTTTTGCCTCCTGCTTCTACTAAAGGAACAATTGTCTTACCTGTTTTCAAGCCTTATTTAGGTACAGTAGTTAAAAAGCTGTTAGAGGCAGATTAAAAAATAAATTTATTCAAGGTTCCACACTTTATGGTTGCTTCCCACCACCACATTTTTATTTATTTATTTATTTATTTTCAGTAGAATACTTCAGGTTATAAGGGAATTCTGGTAGTCATATGGTCCAAATCCCAGCTCAAAATTGGGCCAATCTCCAATTTAGATACAATTTAGATTAGATGGTAATACATTATTACAATACTTGATGATTTAGATCTGCTTATCTTCATTTGATCATGTAATGAGTATATATTTATGATGATTTTCAGTAGTGTCTACCCTGGGAAAATGATACTTTTGCGAATAGTAGATTTTCAAGAGAATAACTTCTGAGACACTTGGAATTATTTTCTCAAGTTTTCTTTTTTGTTTTCCTCTATATTAGAGGAATATAATTTGTCTTGCTCACAACATATAATTTGTCTTGCTCACAACCTCCCCTGCCATTTTCTTTCAGACTACAGTATTATCATTTATTCCAATATATTGTACTCAAGAAAAACAAGGAGAAAAGTGCAGAAGCAATTTCTCATTTACTTTCCAACAAGGGATGCTTTGTTCAGGAAGGCAGAATTATCTGCTAAAAAATGCATTAATTTTTGCAGCACCTCAGTATGTTTACCAAAGTTCATTTTAAATTTATATTAAAGCTATTAATGCTTTAAAATTGCTGCCTAACAAATTATCCACAGACATATTCCAAATGGCTCACTTCAACATTCACTCTCAGGAAAGGTTAGCTAAAGCAAAATTCACAGCTCATGAAAAATGGGTTTCACCTTACTCACAGCATCCTTTACAAAGAATTCGTCATCAATGACAGGTGATTTGTGAGTATGGATCTATATGATGCATAACAATATTATGATAAACATCAACAAATAATGTCAGTTGTACACGCTAAGAGTCCATAAAAACAGTCATATCATTGAGTTAATGTGTATATTTAAATGCAGCTGCTATCATCAAAATATTAACCTCAGAGTGTATAATTTAGCTCTGAGCTTCGTGGAAAGCTACAAGCTTTTCAGATCTTCAAACTAAAATGCCAAATATAGTTTAAGGCTTTTTTTTTTTCCCTGTTTCTTTTTTTTCCTTTTTTTTTCTTTTTTTTTTTCCTTTTTTATTTTCTTGCTATGTTTTTTCATATTAAAAAAAAATAGAAAACAGAAGCTGTAATTACAGAAAATACCAATAACATTGGATGAGTGTTCAGCTACTTCTTTACTGGAACGGTGTCTGCTTATTTCTTTTAACAGAGGACTTGAGTTCTTTGGAAGTAGTAAATGGTGTTGAGGGAAATCCACCAATTTTCTCAGTAAAACATCAAATCAGAAATTTCCAGGGAAAAACAAACAAACAAACAAAACCATAAAACAGCAAGATAAAAATCACAAATTCAAAAATATTTTTGAGAAATCATGGGCCAGATTTTTTTCTCCCCATATCTATGAAAGCAAATAAGAAAGGAAATAATTTTATTATTATTATTATTATTATTATTATTATTATTATATTATTTTATTATTTTACATTCACTTTGCATTTGTTTATCTGGTTACCAAAGGATTAATACTCTACCTGTAAATTGATCATGAATTGTTAGTCCCAAAACAAATGCATTGACACAGACACAAACCAAAGACTAAATCAGTACAGTGAGACTGTTAAACCCATCTATAGAAAATCCAGTGTTTCATGTGTTACTATACATCCTGAAAAATCTGAAATATACTGGCAAAGACCTAATTTTGTCATCTTTTGGATGAGGAGAAAAAAAAATGTTCTGGGAAAAACAAAACAAAACAAAACAAAACAAAAAAACAACCAAACATGTTTGTGAAGAGTTAGAGGACAAAAAACATTTATCATGAAGTTGTTTAAAAAATTGGTCCTTTCTGTCATAAAATAACTTTCCTCCTGGTAATATATTTCATTGTTATAAAGGTCATTGTTTGTTTGAATAAGGGGAAATAAGCTGTGAGAAACAGTTTATATAATGCAAATGAGAGAAGAACTTGGCATGTTAATACGCAAAGTGCAATTCTGACTACACAGCTGCTCGTTGAAAAGTTTTCTGAATCAATGGCCATCATGTGGTAAAGGAGACTATACTGTAAGCACCAAATATGTATATACTTGTTAATGCCTAGTTTTTACAGAGCCAGTTTTTTTCTCCAGTTCACTGAAAAGTGCAACGCAAAATAAGGTAGGAGCCATTTTCTTTATTTTGCAGAGGGAAAATCTGCTCAAGAGAAAATCTGGCTGAGGACAGAATCGAGGTCCAGGGTTCTCAGAATCTCTCTCTGTTGATTATACATCAGTACAGCTTGCAAACATAGTTTGCATCATTTCTTCTTTAAGTTGCTTTTCACCCGTCTTTGACATACAGCCCAAAACCCCAAACCTACAGTAAATGCTTGACTTCATGCTAACTCTAAGCATACAGGTAAGATTTTTAAAGGTCAAGATTAAAGACTTTGCCTCACCACAGTGATACCAACAAGCTAACCCAGCAGAAAAAAAAAAAAAAAAAAAAAAAAAAAAAAAAAAAAAAAGTATTCTGTGGTATTCATCCTTCAGGGTTGCAAAGTGAACATTCAGAGAGAAATAAATAAATAAACAAACAAATAAACAAAAAAAATATTTTCTTTGCATACTGAATGACATTTTTATTTGATCTGCTATTCTGCCTATGTGAATCAATGGCATAAAAGTGCTGTAACATCATAGCCCAATGGACCCCATTCCTCAATCTTCTGCAGTCCTAAACAGTTTAAACATGAAGACTCAGTCTTCTGATTTTATACATATGCAATCACTTTATGTTAGCCTTTATGTTTACATTTATATTACCTTTCAGTTACCAATCTTTCTTTGACATTTGTACCCCTTCAGCTAATCCGGTATCTATCAGTATCTTATTTTAACATAGTTGTTCTCATAATGCTCTTCTAGGGTTGAAAATAGTTCTCATTCATGTTTTTGGGAAGATCCACATAGTCTGTGATTTGAGACCTAGCAGCATTTCAAAATTTATCATTCTGGCTATAACTCATCTGTCTTTCTGAGTAACATCTAGCATGAATACTATGAACATGACTACTTCCTAGCAGGTTTAAAAAAGAATCCCAGCATTCTCCATAACTTTTTAATGAAACTACTGTCCCTGGAAATGTGAAATAGAAAAAAAAAAATAAATCAGGTCAGTCAAAGAAAGACTGCAGCTTAGGTGCCCAACTGCCAACACTATATCTTTGCATAAATGACAAAAGATGAGAACATAGACATTTGGGTCTAAGTAAGTTGTGTAAGGTATGGCAGCACATGAGACTTGCCTGATGCTTCAGAAGTCTTTACTAGTGAACATTTCCCTTAACATGCATTAGTTTTGATAAAGCCAATACATTTAATTATATGCTTTAGCCTATGTTGGTGAATAATTATTTTGCTGAATCAGAAATAAACAGTTGAAAACACAGAGAGTCTTTGAAGTACAAAAACTCTTAGGCTCTCAACATATGAACACTAACATATATTTGACTTTTAATTGCTAATACACTCATCAACAAGGATACCAGCACTCTATTTCTCCCAAAGTGGGAAATTTACAGGAAAGAGAAAAGCTACAACATAAAAACTCTTGTTGCTTTTCTCTAGTAGAGTGTTCCCACTGCTCAGTAAATCAAGATACTGGTAGGAAGTAGCAGGAAACAGAAATTACCTCCAGCAAAGATAATACACACTTGATAAAAGAAGGAAAATTACATTTAAGTTTTAATTATAAGAACAAAGGCAATTTTTGTTGAGAAAATGATAAGCAAGTGTCTTTGCCGAAGGTCTCCTTAAACAGAAAGTTATATATTTATTTTGTAATCTTTGTTGCTGCAGTAGAAATGCTTGAGTTGGAGATGGAAGAAAGGGTAGAATCAAATATGTAGACATATACATTGTTGTTTGGGTGTCTCCATCAACACAGTGTGATGAACGGTGAAGGGACAGATAATTACATCAAACAAAGGATGGAAAAAAATAAAATAAGACCTGTGCAGTTAATGCCTTATCCTGTTCATTATCTATTATCAAGATACCCATTGCACTTACTGGAATTTTTTTGCAAAGTTATATGCAGTAAGTAGTACCGTGCTCATAGTCATCTGAGTAACATATATAGACTGCCAAGAACTGTGTAAGCAATGAAGACTTCAGGGGCAGCCTAAACTCTATCACCTGAAAAGAAGCATCTAGTGCCACTTTAGATTTCCTAGAGTAAGTCTGCTGGCCTCTAGATATTCTTCCAGAAAGGAATAGATATGGTCTTGTGTTATGTCAGCTATTCCTATGTCAATATTTAAGGCAGTTGAAACATCTATCTTTTCACACAACTAAATTAAATCTCTAATCAACGCAGTTAATGGAATCTGGACATTAAGCTGCTGACTCATGAACTACTGTAAAGTACACAAGAGTATGTCTACATTAGCAAGTAATCCCAACATATAATGACAGGTCTGTAGTGTGAAACAGTGGGTGTTGAGCACACATTTCATTTTTCTAATCTGGTCCATGTGACAAAATTCACACTTGTGACTAAAAACATTAAATACACTTATTGAAGCACTATTTTTCATTTAGTCCAAAAATAAGCAGATTCACATACTCCAGGACACCTTCATAATACAAACCAAAACACAGCAGGTGGACACAACCAGGAGACACAATCCAAGGTGCATTACTGATCCAACCTAAGATTTTAATCTAGATTCACCCTAAAATAAACAAAAATGGAAAACAGGGCCAATGGGAAATACTTGACTTTCTGAAATGATGTGTAAAGCACAGCTGGGATACACTAGGATATCTCAAAGAGCATTGACACCAAGCTGATTGGTGTGGTTGATATGATAGAAGGAAGGGATGCCGTCCAAAGGGACCTAGAAAAGCTTGAGAACTGGGCCCATGTGAACCTAATGAGGTTCAACAAGTCCAAGTGCAAGGTGCTACACCTGGGCCGGAGCAATCCCAGACAGACTGGGAGGAGAACTTATTGAGAGCAGCCCTCCAGAGAAGGACTTGGGAGTTCTGGTGGATGAAAAGCTCAATATGAGTTGGCAGCGCATGCTTGCAGCCCAGGCCAACTTCATCCTGAGCTGCATCAAAAGAGGAGTGACCAGCAGGTGGAGGGAGGTGATTGTCCCCCTCTGCTCTACCCTTGTGAGGCCCCACTTGGAGTGCTGCGCCCAGGTCTGGGGCCTGCAGCACAAGAAGGATGTTGATCTATTAGAGAGGGTCCAGAGGAGAGCTACAAAGATGATCAAGGGTCTGGAGCACCTCCCCTACAAAGGAAGGCTGAGAGAGCTGGGGCTATTCAGCCTACAGAAGAGAAGGCTCCGGAGGGACCTCACTGTGGCCTTTCAGTACTTGAAGAGGACTTATAAAAAAGATGGGGAACAACTCTGCTCAATCAGATAATGACAGGACAAGGGGGAATGGTTTTAAACTAAAAGAGGGGAGATTTGCACTATACATAAGGAAGAAATTCTTCACTCAGAGGATGGTGAGGCACTGGAATATGTTGCCCAGAAAGACTGTAGATGCCCCATCCTTGGAGGTGTTCAATACCAGGTTAAATGAGGCCCTGAGCAACCTGATCTAGTGGGTGGCATCCCTACCTACGGCAGGGGGGTGGAACTAGATGATCCTTGAGGTTCCTTACAACCCAAGCCATTCTATGATTCTGTGATTAGATGTTGTGGTTAGGCACTATCCATCTTCATCAGCTGACTTTAGACACAAAAACTCAGGTGTCTTAATGTAGATGTCTTCTTGTCAACTATAGTGTTTAAGCTTCTCCTATAGACAGTGGAAAACTAATTATTATTGTTTCTACAAATAGCAGAGCTACTTAGGCTTCCAACAGTGTTACCTGCATTTGGTCGGATCTTCACCTCTCCAGACATCACTGACAATTGAAAAGAGCCTAAGTTAATTTGCTCTGATGTAAGTCTCTGCTTCTCTTTTAAATGTGCAACCTTGAACTTCTTCTCCAAGAAGGACATGGGTCTCCAGTTAGTCCCCTTAGTTGGTTAGATGCATAAGCTACATGCACTGCATCTTTCTCATATGTCTAAGAGTGTCTGAATACAGCAGGAGAGAGACAGCAATTGTCATTAAACTGATTTTTATATGAAATGTTTGTTTAAGTCACTTCAAAACTCCAAGTGTCTTCTCAAGTCTGAAAAGGCAGCACTTAAGAGTTAAGCTCCTTAGAAATCACTTCACAAAGGTACATTTCATTATGCAGTGGGAAAATGCAGTAATGCTTGGTGAAAAAATAACATACACAAAAGCTCACTATAAAAATGATAAATCATGTTAGTGGTGCTTTCTTGCCCTTAGTACAGCTAATTTCAGAGGCATCCCAAGTCACAATGTGCATATGTAAGACCCTTTATTTTTCACTGCTCATGGGAGATATAAGTCATGTACTCTGTCTCATATATTAAAATAATAGTAACACTTAGATGACTTCAGAAGGCTAACCTTTGGGTGGTGAAGGGTTACAGGTGGTGAAGGGTTACTTACTTTCAAAGAGTAGATACTGCATAACAATTTTTCATGAGCTCAAAAGCATATGAGACATAGTGTCTTAAAACCATGTGAGTGGCATTTTACAATTTCTATTATAAAAGAGTGGTGAAGATATATTGAGTGTTTCACTGTAATATTTCCTATTTTTCTCCTTTCTTAGCAATGAACATATCCTAAGAATTCCCTCCCTCCCCTAGACTGGTATGTTAACCAGACTGTTTAAAAGTCTATGTCTTACAGCTTCTTTTCCTTGGGTTTCCTACTATTTTTAAGCAATACTACTATTTTGTTGCCTAGCACCAGGTAACAAAATTTGACTTTTCTTCAGATCATCAGGCTTTTTCCTAGCTTTCATTTCTTTTTTTCAGCCTTTGGTTTTTAGTCCATTCACTCCTGTTTGCCAGTTTTTCATCTTCTCTTCTAGTTTCACAGATCACTTCCCTCCAGGCTTGACTCTGTCCAAATTGTTCACTTTTTCCGTTCTACAGAGTTGCAGTGCCTTCTGCTCCACATTAAACAACTTACTGGATATCTACTTTAAAATTATAAACTTTCCTATTCCACTCTAATATCCTTATCTTAATATAGGCCTCATATTCTTCTAATCATACCCACATATTCATGTCTTTCATCCTTTCAAACCCATACCTATACCTTTAGGCTTCAAGCCTTGCTCATTGACATAATGGATTTGTCTTTCTCTACGAGTCCATTCTCAGATGACAGGCTCAGTTTCCTTTTCTTTTCTTTGCCAAGAGTTAATCTTTTTTTGCCTCCTCTTTGCTAGCGTTAGATTCAGAGTTCTACTTACTATTGCCAATATTTTTGTTAATTGCCAAACACACATGAATTCCCTCAGAACCATGACAAGTTATGGAATTCTGTTCCTTCCCTCTCACTTTCTCTGTCATCACTTTCTAATTTGTCCCTTCTATTAACAATATCATTATTTTTAATCTGTTCTTGGGGCCTTTTGGTCTGTGGCTCCTCATGGTTCACATCACTTCCAGTAGAAGTAAAGTAAAGAAGTAAATAAAATTATTTCTTTGTTTACTAATCCATTTTCTGTGGTTCTTTGTAAGACTTTATTTCTGACCTATTCTACCATAGGTCTCATCCATGCTATCCACTTCTTCATTTATCATGTGTTCTATAGGAAATGAATATTTTAAGAATCAGATTACTGAAGAGCTGCCAATCTCATTTCAAGTAACTTAATAGTCACAACAACAATGAAGATAGTTTATTTTACTTATCTTCTTTCATCTGAAGAAGATCCAAAGTGTGTTGAAACCACATGTGATATATAACATCTAGCTGAACAGGAAATTAATGATCTTTATTTTTGATAAACTAAGCATATAAAGTGTTTCCTTAGCAATGTGAAGTCACAAGAAAGCCCCTAAATAAGCTTTGTGGGTTATAGTTTGGCTCTAGTCCATAATGGAAAACATTCTTCTAGGTATTCATTTGAATTTTGACACAGACTATGATAAAGTCTCATGTAGCCAGTATTTTGTTAGCTGCCAAACACAAGCATTCTCTCATAAACTCAACTATGTGCCCATATCTCTGTTTTGTTTGTTTGTTTGTTTGTTTGTTTGTTTGTTTTATTCTCTGTCTTCACAATCACCATTTCACAATCTGGAAAGAGGAAATACCAAATATCGAGCTCACTTGTTAGGAGCAATTTGGTTACAAATAAATTTTGCTATCAAACAATAAAAGAGGAAATTCTACATATCTTCATTAAGCAAACCCACGCCAAAGGTATTACTTCATTCAGTCCATTCAGTCAGGAAACATAAGAGTCATCTAATCAATAGCTTCCAAGAAATGGAATTTTGAATATCATGGAAAAAAATGGGCAGAAAGCTACTGAAGTAATCTGTGAATAGAATAGCATCCAATTTGAACAGGAGAAATAAAAGGATCACACTCATATAGTGAAATATGGATGTCTGTGATATTGATATTTTTCAGACTTTCCTCTAGCCCAGTCTTTTTTTTTTCTTTTTTTTTTTTTTTTTCTGTATTTTCCCCCTCATCTCAATTTAAGTATTCTAAAAAGTTTGGTTAATATCTTTTTAATTCCTGCTTCTCCCTCTTTTTCTCTGCCTCTCTTGTAGGGCCGTCTGGAGCATTTGTTACCATAGCTTCAGAATTCAATGTGCCATATTGCTCCTCTACTAACAGCTTTTTGAGCATGTCCCTGGCATGCTCTCATGACGCCTGTTGTTTTTCTTTATATGATTATGAACAGTCACCTCAAAGCTAACTGTGCATTAACGAAAGTGCTGATGAGTTACCAGAATCTTCTTTCATCTTGAACCTCTTCAGTTCTGCATCTGCTGCTGGCAGTTCTCCTAACTTAGAGCTTCCTCTTGTCCTTTGTTATCTCTCTGTATAAGTGCTTCCAGTGGGGAGCTAGAAAGCTGCTCTTTTCCAGTTAGACCTTGGTAAAATATATGGAGATTTCATGGCAGACCAGTCACAAAGTGTGCCGAGGGATGTGAGTTTTGTGGTGGTTTTACTCGGGTGGGCGGCCAAGCTCCACCACAACCACTTTCTCCCTCCCCCTCCGCAAAGAGGAATGGGGAGAAAATACGATGAAAAGAGCTCAAGGGTTGAGATTAGGACGAGGAGATCGCACAGTAATTACTGTGATGGGCAAAACAGACAGCATAGGGAGATAGTAAGATTTATTGCTTATTACTAACAAGCTAGAGAAGTGAGAAACAAAGGAAAGAAACCAAAAGCACCTTCCCCCCCATCCACCCTCTTCCACCTCCTCCCCCCGAGCGGCACAGGGGAACAGGGGAATGGGGGTTATGGTCAGTCTATAGCGCTTCTTCTCCACCTCTCCTTCTCAGTCACTCTTGTCCCCTGTGCTGTGGGGTCCCTCCCACAGGATGCAGTCCTTGCTGAACTGATCTGGTGTGGGCTTCCCACAGGCAGCAGCTCTTCAAGAACTGCTCCAGATATGGGTCCATACCACGGGGTCCATCCCTCAGGAGCAAATTGCTCCAACCTGGATCCCCCACGGACAGCAGCTCCTGCCAGGTCACCTGCTCCTGCGTGGTCTCCTCTCCATGGGCTACAGGTCCGGCCTGGAATCTGCTCTGGCACGAGTCTTCCACAGGCCGCAGTCTCCATCGGTGCAGGTCCACCTGCTCCACCGTGGTCTCCTCCACGGGCTGTAGCGTGGAACCCTGCTCCACCATGGTACTCCATGGGCTGCAGGGGGACAGCCTGCTTCACCATGGTCCTCACCACAGGCCACAGGGGACTTCTGCTCCGGCACCTGGAGCACCTCTCCCCCTCCTTCTTCACTGACCTTGGTGCCTGCAAAGCTGTTCCTCACTCCTCTCACTCTCCCAGCTGCTGTGTGGCGCAGCATTTTTTTTTTTTTCCCTGTCTTAAATATGCTCTCACAGAGGTGTAAAATAACATCACTTACTGGCTCAGCTCTGGTCAGCAGTGGGGCCCTTACCAAACATGGGGCAGCTTCTAGATTCTTCTCACAGAAGCCACCCCTATGGTCCCTGCTACCAAAACCTTGCCACATAAGCCCACTACAAGTTTGTATAATACATATAAGATTATCTATTTTAAATACATAAAAACTTGTTATAATAAGTAAAATTATCAATCTAGGAGAAGGTGGAGTTGGTAAAGGATGCTAAATATTTGTTCCACTGGAAGGAGACCAGAAGACTGAGGGCATTCTACTAAAATTTTCTAGGTTTTCAAAAGCTTATAACAACTCATTTTGGGAAGCAGAGCAGATGTACAGTTTCTTACCTCCTTCTTGTTGGGAAGGTAACCATCTAAGCAGTTTTGTCTGTCTTAGATATGAAAGCTTTTATTCCCAATATATATATGAATATATATTCAAATGACCTTTAAAATGTTTCAGTATTTATTCTTTTCAATGATCCTTTTGCATGCTTTATCTGTTCCTGTCTTTCCACTTTGCTATTTCAATATACAGCATAAAGGACAATATTTTGGAAATAAACAACTTGGGAGAAGGGTAATTGGGAAAACTAAATAGCTCATGGTGATGAAGAGAAGTAGAAAACTATTAAACAACACTAGAAAATCCATTGCTAGGATATTGAATAATGGTCTAGTGTCCAAATTAAAAATAGGAGAGAGAGAGAGAAAAAAAAAAAGAAGAGAAAGAAACAATAATTAGGGCTTAGAGAAAATATTTGAGATAGGGAAAACATGTTTTCAATCAACTATTAGAGTTTGTTTCAGTTAAATTACCTGAAAAAAAAGAAAAAGAAAAAAAAAAGCTGATTTTATCATGGTCAGCAAAATGCTGCCATAACCATCTTAGGGGCTGATAACCTGTTGGGGCATGCAGGTGTTCTGAGATACCTGGAGAAAATGTTGAGGCTATGATTCTCTCTGCATTAAGATATCTTGCAGTATAATCATTTCAGGTCATCTCAAAAAAAAAAAAAAAAAAAAAAAAAAAAAGTGGCCTACAGTCAAACATTTAACAGTATTAATAATGTTACTGGTTTAAGGTGTGATGGCACAGATATCATTATGTGCAAACCAAATAGAAGTCCTTCAGGGATCTTGGTTGTTATGAATAGTTACATAAAAAAAAAAAAAAAAAAAAAAAAAAGATTTCTTACAGAGAGATTTGCACAAAATGTAAAAGACAAAAAGACAAGAAGATAACAAGATTTTGTTCTGGTGGTCTCTTGATTTGCACAATGACTTGATGCCTTGAATTAGATATTTTTAAAGTGATTGCTTTCTAGAACAGCCATGAGATTGAATTAATATAGGGATAGCTTATTAAATTATATATCCAATGTACATTGTCAATGGCACAGAAATGAGCACACAAAGACCTCTTTGGTTATCTAAGAATATGGAAGAAGAAAAAGGGAAGGGGAAGGGGAAGGGGAAGGGGAAGGGGAAGGGGAAGGGGAAGGGGAAGGGGAAGGGGAAGGGAAAAGGGGAAAAGGGAAAGGGGAAAGGGGAAGGGGAAGGGGAAGATGGGGAAGGGGAAGACGGGAAGGGGAAGATGG